>NC_068362.1:62016269-62118485 GCF_020536995.1 Dreissena polymorpha
CCATGTTTTTACAAACAGCCCTTGTTTGAAATTTATTTTAAGGACATTAAGTAATGTATAGGGAATTTAGTTACCTACACATTCTTTGAAAAAATTTGAAGTAAATGTATACTTCATTTATTTTGTAGGATTCTGTACAACTGTGGAACCATGTATGGTACGTGACCGCACAATGTTGGTTGGCAAAAGGATATTGGAATAAGCAAAGGTAAATTGTATGTGAAGGATTCTTGACAATTGCAAATATAGTTAGTTTTTTTGTAAGGCTCGCAGAAAGTGACCCTAGCCTTCATATATAAATAAAAGCTGAAAGAGTATTTATGAAAAATCGTGTAATCAAGTTTGCAATATGTTACTTTTATTTATAAGCTCATCTTTTTTTTTTGAAAAAAAAAGAGATATTTCATCATCTTGGCGTCGGCGTCTGGGCTCGGCGTCCGGTTAAGTTTTTGTGTTTAGGTCCACTTTTCTCATAAAGTATCAAGTATAAAACTTATTACTTACTACCATGAGGGGACTGGGCAGGCAAAGTTAGATAACTCTGGCGTGCATTTTGACAGAATTATGTGCCCTTCTTATACTTAGAAATTGAAAATTTGTTAATTTTGTGTTTAGGTCCACTTTATTCCTACAGTATCAAAGCTATTGCTTTCATACTTGCAACACTTACTATCATAAAGGGACTGTCAGACAAAGTTATGTAACTCTGACTGGCATTTGAAAGTATTATGTGCCCTTTTTATTCTTAGAAAATTGAAAATTTTAGTTAAGTTTTTGTGTTTTCGTCCACTTTACTCCTAAAGTATCATGATATTGCTTTCATACTGGGAAACCTCGCAAATTATCATAAGGGGACAGTACAGGACAAGTTGAATAACTCTGGTTGTCATTTTGACAGAATTATGGTCCTTTTCTTACTTAGTAACTTTGAATATATGGTTAAATTTTTGTGTTTTGATCTACTTTACTTCTCAAGTATCAAGGCTATTGCTTTCCAACTTCAAATACTGTGTCATGCTATCATAAGTTACTGTAGCTGGCAAGTTGAATTTTACCTTGACCTTTGAATGACCATGACTCTCAAGGTGAAATTATTAAATTTTGCTAAAATTCCATAACTTCTCTTTACAAGCGTTACAAAGCAACTCTTATCTGACATACCACAATAGACTCCACCCAAACCATCCCCCACGCCCCCCCCCAAAAAAAAGAAAAAAGTACTTTTTTTTCATTTTGAAAGATCATCTAATAAATGACCACACCCTCACACTATACACCCCCTGCCCATTTTTTTAAACATGGCTAAAAAACACAATATTTATTTTTATCATTTTTTATTTTTGGAAGATAGTGTAATAAATGACCACACCACCACACTATCACCCTTCTCCCCCCCACCCTCCCTCCTTTGTGATTGAAGTATGAGATAGGTCCCTTCAACTTTAAAAAAATAGATGAGAGGTCTGCCTGCAGGGCGGGCTCTCTTGTTAACAATCAAATGAGACATAACTTAGAAGCTTCACTTCATTTACTTTGTCAGGCTGGCGTAGTGGATATGGTGTTCACCTAGTGATGGGAACATTTTGGGTTCAACCCTGTTTTATTAGCGGTCTCTTTATCTTCATATATACAAAGTACTGATTACTCCAGAAAACGGACTCTAGAATGTCTTAATAAGCATAAAGCTTTCAATGCAATCAGCATAATTAATATGGCTAAACTCTAGCATGAATTTTACTTTGTGTATTTCAGGGACTCAACATTACACAGTCATTTCAACATGTAGAGTCTTGTCAGCAATGATGGAGCAGTACTTCAGATTTCCAGAATCTCGTCATGAGCTGAAGATCATTGCCTATGAATTTCCTGAATGATGTAGAATGATGGACTTTTGATGGAACCCACAGTGCATGTCCTGCTTTCCTGCTTCACATCTGAGCATAGGTCCTTGTTTATCAGCAGTTTAGTTCTTCAAGCAGTCTGTGACAGTTACTTGAAATGTTTGGACATATGACCTGGATGGCCAAGTTCTGTGCATGATGCCCATTTAAATAGGAACGGCCCAGTGGCGCATTAAATGGACATTTTTCGAATGTTCTCAAGATTCAGCTTACCGCCTGACAAGAAATCTTGCTTTTTGTTCAGTATCGAGGCCATGGACATTTGTATCATTTGCAAAAGATACTGCGATATTTGTGCCTTTGTTCATGCTTTATAGTTGATTAACAATTGGAAGCCATAACCTGTTTTTAAGATGGTGTTAGTGGGACAATGAATTTTGTAAAGATTTAAAGACTGGAAAAAATAATTAAAAGTCAAAAGAGTTCTGCTGCTATTGTTAGCATGCTTTATTGATTTGTATGTTAGAAAGATAGCATTATTCAGAATAAATGTCCATAATTTGAATATCTACTGTTTTCAGCAACATTTAAATTGATATAGTACAAAATGCTGCGCTCATGTTATATCATGATCTGTTTTGTGAACAATGACCTTTCCATGTATATTTAATAATTTGTCAATGGGTGTATACACGCATAAGCCCTACCATTAGCCCAAAAGGAATTGGCTTAGGAGTTTTGGCCACCTTCTAGAGAAAAATACTTCTCAGAAACAATTGCATTTTGGAAAGTCTATGGCTAGTAAAATTTGGATTCCTTTTGGATACCCAAGGTTACCAATTTAATGTTTAATAAATTGCAATAAAAAAGCTTTGACAGAACATAATGTCACAGAGTCGACACGTGTATGGAATAAAGTGGAAGTTGATTAAATGAGTAATACACATTATATGCTTCTTTGATTAAAAGTTTGTGTGTTTTCACTAAAACTGCAAACATAGTACTTAAAGTATTGCAAAGACCTATCATATTGATAGGTCTTTGAGTATTGCAACTAAATAAAAATATGTCAGATTTAAATTGTATTATTTGAGATGCCCTGTCCTAATACATATGAAGCCTCGCTCTGGGAAAAAAGGGGTTAATAATGCATGTGCACTCCAGATTAGCCTGGGCAGACCGCACAGGCTATCAGGGAGGGATACTAAACGCACATGCATAAACCCCTATTTCACAGAGCAAGGCTCATATATGTTCAATAACCAAAGATAATCAAAACAAATGAGACATTTAACCCTGTACCACTCAAAACGCACTAAGACACATTCGAGAATAAATTTTTTTAAGACCTTTCTTACTATATTAAAGTTTTAAAGGCTTTGTTCCCAACCCATGGATACTGATGAGCGCAGCAACAGCATAAAACCTGAATCAGATTGTGAGTTACTTGCAGCTGTTTCTGGTTTATGATGTTTGCATGTGAAAATTTAAAAATTTCCTCAGAGCAGGAAAAGGTTAATAATAACACAACAGCAATTATACTTAAGTTTTTTTAAGACTTCATACTATGCAAGTAACTTGGCACTGTCTAACCAAATCGGAGATGGTGGAGGGCAAAATTAATGGCTGTGCACCTTGAATTATCTATTCATACTCATACATATAATGTTGATCTACAGTATCTTGTACAGCATGCATCTAATACTACAGCCAAATTTGCTTACAATAATATTACAAGAAACAACAAGTCATTAAAGACTTAACTTATTGCATCACCCATTAGCAGGAATAAAATATAAAGAGAAAAATTATGGCAATTTTTTCATCTGAACATGCAAGTCTTCATATACAATCCATTGGCATATAAAACGACAGTTTACTATTTTTCCGTTCTATATGTCAGCATAAAGACAAGATGGTATTCACTGTGCAATAAACACAAGCAATCATATTAAAATTGCTTTTAATTATATGAACTGTACCTTCACTAACATTCAAGAATTTTAATATAAATACATGATGAAAAGATGAGCTTTTTCTTGTCTTAAAATAACTTGATACTTTGCAATGACACAAACAATACAACTCACATACAAATTATCAACAAATTATATTTTAATGACACAATATTTTTATTCAAACAATAGGAATAGCTTAAGGTTGTAACATATTACACTAAAGTCACAGTGTCAATCTAAGCAAAGAGTAGAATCATAAAGATGTGTCCACAACGGATGATGTGCAAGCTGGCTCTGACTCAGATTCCACATCAGTTGATGTGCAAGCTGGTTATTACAAGGATGTGAACAACCGATGACGTGCAAGCTCTAAGACAGATATCCAACAACAGAGATTGTCCTTGCTGGCTCTGACTAATGTCCACAAGTATATAACATGCAAGCTATCTCTGACTGATGTCCTAACCATATGACGTGCAAGCTGGCTCTAACACAGATGTCCACAACAGATTACGTGCAAGCTAGCACTTACACGGATGTCCACAAACAGAGGATGTGTAGCTGGCTCTAACACTGATGTCCAAAAGAGATGACGTGCAAGCTGGCTCTTACACGGATGTTCACAACAGATGACATGAAAGCTAGCACTAACACTGATGTCCACAATAGAGGACGTGCAAGCTGGCTCTAACACGGATGTCCACAACAGATGACATGCAAGCTGGCTCTTACTCGGTTGTCCACAACAGAGGTCAGATGGGCAAGCTGGCTCTGCCTCAGATATGTACACAGAAGATGATGTTCAAGTTGGGAACACTGCTACAGCTATAAAATACAAAAACCATGTTTCATACTATCATATTATTTTACTACATGTATTTCTTCCACAATACAGAACATTATACTCATTATTAGCATTCTGCTATTGCTATCTGAAGGTTTACCAGATGCTATGTGTGAAGATAGTTCATACCAGAAATTAGCCGAAAAACACTTTTTAGACATAATGTGCATTCTGCTTTAAGATATATAGCTCAGAATTCACTGGTTAAATCAAATTTTTTGGACTAAATTGGCGTGGCATGCAGACAAAATGTCGAGTTTTGAAACTGTGTCGTATCTGGTGTGAATCTTGAGTTATTTAATTTGGTCAGTATATCAGATGTGTGCACCTGTTATATGTTAACTGTAAGAGTTTAGAATGTCTTGACAGTCATTGTGTTTGTAATACATTGTGTTATCTTTCAGATTTGTGTGACAGTTAAATATAATAATCAATAATCTTGTTCTGCATGCCGGTCAAATTGTTCCGTGGTAAACACCTACCCATTGTGGTCAACTCGTACCTGTTTTTTAGTCAACTTGTACCTACCCAAACAATTTTTATTTTCCTCTTGATGTTTCAACTTAAATTATCTAAGCATTGCTCACGCAAGTTGTCTGCTGCAGATATGTATAAGCAGCGAAAGTGTTGATGAAAATTGACACTTGTGGTTGATGTCTTTCAAGAATTTTACAATTGTGACAAAATAAGACAAATGAAACAAGTTGAATAGTTTGAATGAAGAACGAGTTGACAACAAGAGCACCGCATAACGGATGCCACGCTCTGCTACAGGTGCTTGTCAGATTTATTTTTTTAGAGGTCACAATGACCTTGACCTAGTGACCCCAAAATGGGTGTGGCGTGTAGAACAAATCAACATGCATCTACATATGAAGTTTCAAAGTTGTAGGTGGAAGCACTTTATTTTAGAGCCTATGTTAAAGTTTTATAGTAGAGGTCACAGTGACCTTGACCTTTGACCTAATGACCCAAAAATGGGTGTGGCGTGTAGAACTCATCAAGGTGCATCTACATATGAAGTTTCAAAGTTGTAGGTGGAAGCACTTTGATTTTAGAGCCTATGTTAAAGTTTTATATTAGAGGTCACAGTGACTTTGACCTAGTGATCCAAAAATGGGTGTGGCGTGTAGAACTCATCAAGGTGCATCTACATATGAAATTTCAAAGTTGTAGGTGGAGCACTTTGATTTTAGAGCCAATGCTAAGGTTTTAGCACGACGCCTACGGCGGACGACGAGCTGGCTATGACAATACCTCGGGTTTTCTCCGAAAACGCCGAGCTAAAAATGGGTACGAGTTGACCAAGGTACGAGTTGCCTTTGGGATGAATTGCCTGTAAAGCCTTGTTCTTTTTCTTTTTAATTGAAGATGTATACGGCGCTGGACTAGAGCATACGACTGCCATAACAATAACTTGGCTCTCTACTAACTGAGCTTAAGGGAAGATGTTTCTTACACACAAACACTAGATATATTTCATTATTTGCCGACATATGATTATGACGTGTTTTTGCGGGTGTTTATGTTTAATCAGAGACGTTTGCATATAGACAAACCGTGAAAACAACACTCGATACTCTTGAGCTGTTTTAATTGCATTAAAATTCATGTATGTTAAATACTAACCTCATTGCTAATGTCATCAAAATTGATCACGCTTTCGCCCTTAAAATTTTTTGTGTTAATGTGAAACAGTCATCATGATGACTGCATGAATGCTGGATAAGACGCGAGTTTTGATAGGTTCTTTCTAGGTGTCGGAACCAATCAAATTTTATCGCGTAACCACATAGCAACCCGAATTTCGTGCAGTAATTCAATGCTATTGAAAATCGCGCGGAGTAATGAATCTTCCGCGCGATTTTTCATTAGCAACCCGCAATTTACATAGCAACCCGAGATTTGTACAGTAATTCAATGCTTAATTTTCGCGGAAGATATTTGTGTTCCGCGCTTTGTGGATAAGGTCCGCGCGATTTTATACACTACTTTTTGTACAGAGTAGATAATATTTAGGTTCCGCGCGATTATTTGAGCCCGCATTCTCTCCAGGGTTGAAAGAGAATTGTTCCGACGGAAAATATATGAAAGTTTCGCGCTTTTTAGATTTCGATTTGTATGTAGTATTTTATGGCTATGCTGGCCTTGGTTTTTCGCGGAAAGTGAAAGTTCCGCGAAAAATGAAAATCCCGATATTTACTATATAAGTATATGTATTTTAGCGGGGGTCCCCTTTGGCTTTCCATAATTTTCCGTCGGAACAATTATCTTTCAACCCTGTAGAGAATGCGGGCTCAAATAATCGCGCGGAACCTTAATATTATCTACTCTGTACAAATAGTAGTGTATAAAATCGCGCGGACCTAATCCACAAAGCGCGGAACACAAATATCTTCCGCGAAAATTAAGCATTGAATTACTGTTCAAATCTCGGGTTGCTATGTAAATTGCGGGTTGCTAATGTAAAATCGCGCGGAAGATTCATTACTCCGCGCGATTTTCAATAGCATTGAATTACTGCACGAAATTCGGGTTGCTATGTGGTTACGCGATAAAATTTGATTGGTTCCGACACCTAGAAAGAACCAATCAAAACTCGCGTCTTATCCAGCATTCATGCAGTCATCATGATGACGGTTGTTTCACATTAACACAAAACCTTTTAAGGGCGAAAGAGTGATCAATTTTGATGACATTAGCGATGAGGTTAGTATTTAACATACATGAATTATGAATTTTAATGCAATTAAAACATCGAGTGTTGTTTTCACGGTTTGTCTATATGCAAACGTCTCTGTTAAAACATAAACACCCGCAAAAACACGTCATAATCATATGTCGTCAAATAATGAAATATAGTGTTTGTGTGTAAGAAACATCTTCCCTTAAGCTCAGTTAGTAGAGAGCCAAGTTATTGTTATGGCAGTCGTATGCTCTAGTCCAGCACCGTATACATCTTCAATTAAAAAGAACAAGAACAAGGCTTTACAGGCAATTCATCCCAAAGGCAACTCGTACCTTGGTCAACTCGTACCCATTTTTAGCTCGGCGTTTTCGGAGAAAACCCGAGGTATTGTCATAGCCAGCTCGTCGTCCGCCGTAGGCGTCGTGCTAAAACCTTAGCATTGGCTCTAAAATCAAAGTGCTCCACCTACAACTTTGAAATTTCATATGTAGATGCACCTTGATGAGTTCTACACGCCACACCCATTTTTGGGTCACTAGGTCAAAGTCACTGTGACCTCTAATATAAAACTTTAACATAGGCTCTAAAATCAAAGTGCTTCCACCTACAACTTTGAAACTTCATATGTAGATGCACCTTGATGAGTTCTACACGCCACACCCATTTTTGGGTCATTAGGTCAAAGGCCAAGGTCACTGTGACCTCTTCTATAAAACTTTAACATTGGCTCTAAAATAAAGTGCTTCCAACTACAACTTTGAAACTTCATATGTAGATGCATGTTGATTTGTTCTACACGCCACACCCATTTTTGGGTCACTAGGTCAAGGTCATTGTGACCTCTAAAAAAAAATAATCTGACAAGCACCTGTAGCAGAGCGTGGCACCCGTTATGCGGTGCTCTTGTTGTCAACTCGTACCTCATTCAAACTATTCAACTTGTTTCATTTGTCTTATTTTGTCACAATTGTAAAATTCTTGAAAGACATCAACCACAAGTGTCAATTTTCATCAACACTTTCGCTGCTTATACATATCTGCAACAGACAACTTGCGTGAGCAATGCTTAGATAATTTAAGTGGAAACATCAAGAGGAAAATAAAAATTGTCTCTATGAGTTTGACTTATAAGCTAACCATCCTACACCTATTTCTGTATATCGGGTACGGGTTTAGTTTGGGTAGGTACAAGTTGACTAAAAAACAGGTACGAGTTGACCACAATGGGTAGGTGTTTACCACGGAACAATTTGACCGGCATGCAGAACAAGATTATTGATTATTATATTTAACTGTCACACAAATCTGAAAGATAACACAATGTATTACAAACACAATGACTGTCAAGACATTCTAAACTCTTACAGTTAACATATAACAGGTGTACACATCTGATATACTGACCAAATTAAATAACTCAAGATTCACACCAGATACGACACAGTTTCAAAACTCGACATTTTGTCTGCATGCCACGCCAATTTAGTCCAAAAAATTTGATTTAACCAGTGAATTCTGAGCTATATATCTTAAAGCAGAATGCACATTATGTCTAAAAAGTGTTTTTCGGCTAATTTCTGGTATGAACTATCTTCACACATAGCATCTGGTAAACCTTCAGATAGCAATAGCAGAATGCTAATAATGAGTATAATGTTCTGTATTGTGGAAGAAATACATGTAGTAAAATAATATGATAGTATGAAACATGGTTTTTGTATTTTATAGCTGTAGCAGTGTTCCCAACTTGAACATCATCTTCTGTGTACATATCTGAGGCAGAGCCAGCTTGCCCATCTGACCTCTGTTGTGGACAACCGAGTAAGAGCCAGCTTGCATGTCATTTGTTGTGGACATCCGTGTTAGAGCCAGCTTGCACGTCCTCTATTGTGGACATCAGTGTTAGTGCTAGCTTGCATGTCATCTGTTGTGAACATCCGTGTAAGAGCCAGCTTGCACGTCATCTCTTTTGGACATCAGTGTTAGAGCCAGCTTACACATCCTCTGTTGTGGACATCCGTGTAAGTGCTAGCTTGCACGTAATCTGTTGTGGACATCTGTGTTAGAGCCAGCTTGCACGTCATATGTTTAGGACATCAGTCAGAGATAGATTGCATGTTATATACTTGTGGACATTAGTCAGAGCCAGCAAGGACAATCTCTGTTGTGGATATCTGTCTTAGAGCTTGCACGTCATCGGTTGTTCACATCCTTGTAATAACCAGCTTGCACATCAACTGATGTGGAAATCTGAGTCAGAGCCAGCTTGCACATCATCCGTTGTGGACATCTCTTTATGATTCTACTCTTTGCTTAGATTGACACTGTGACTTTAGTGTAATATGTTACAACCTTAAGCTATTCCTATTGTTGAATAAAAATATTGTGTCATTAAAATATATTTTGTTGGATAATTTGTATGTTGAGTTGTATTGTTTGGTCATTGCAAAGTATCAAGTTATTTTGAGACAAGAAAAAGCTCATCTTTCATCATGTATTTATATTAAAATTCTTGAATGTTAGTGAAGGTACAGTTCATATAATTAAAAGCAATTTTAATATGATTGCTTGTGTTTTATTGCACAGTGAATACCATCTTGTCTTTATGCTGACATATAGAACCGAAAAATAGTAAACTGTCGTTTTTATATGCAATGGGATTGTATATGAAGACTTGCATGTTCAGATGAAAAAATTGCCATAATTTTTCTCTTTATATTTTATTCCTGCTAAATGGTTGATGCAATAAAGTTAAGTCTTTAATGACTTGTGTTTCTTGTAGTATTATTTGTAAGCAAATTTGGCTGTAGTATTAGATGCATGCTGTACAAGATACTGTAGATCAACATTATATTGTTTGAGTATGAATAGATAATTCAAGGTGCACAGCCATTAATTTTGCCCTCCACCATCTCCGATTTTGGTTAGACAGTTGCAAGTTACTTGCATTAGTATGAAGTCTTAAAATAACTTAAGTATAATTGCTGTTGTGTTATTATTAACCTTTTCCTGCTCTGAGGAAATTTTAAATTTTCTACATGCAAACATCATAAAACCAGAACAGCCTGCAAGTAACTCACAATCTGTTCAGGTTTTATGCTGTTTGCTGCTCATCAGTATCCATGGGTTGGAAACAAAGCCTTTAAAACTTTAATGTAGTAAGAAAGGTCTTAAATTAAATTTATTCTCGAATGTGTCTTAGTGCGTTTTTGAGTGGTACAGGGTTAAATGTCTCATTTTGTTTTTGATTATCTTTGGTTTATTGAACATATATGAGCCTTGCTCTGTGAAATAGGGGTTTAATGCATGTGCGTTTAGTATCCTCCCTGATTAGCCTGTGCGGTCTGCCCAGGCTAATCTGGAGTGCACATGCATTAAACCCCTTTTTCACAGAGCGAGGCTCATATGTATTAGACAGTGCATTCAAATAATACAATTTAAATCTAAATCTTTTATTTAGTTGCAATACTTTAAAGCTTACTATGTTTGCAGTTTTAGTGAAAACACAAACTTTTAATCAAAGAAGCATATAATGTGTATTACTCATTTAATCAACTTCCACTTTATTCCATACACGTGTTCGACTCTGTGACATTATGTTCTGTCAAAGCTTTTTATTGCAAATTTATTAAACATAAATTGGTAACCTTGGGTATCCAAAAGGAATCCAAATTTTACTAGCCATAGACATTCCAAAATGCAATTGTTTCTGAGAAGTATTTTTCTCTAGAAGGTGGCAAAACTCCTAAGCAATTCCTTTTTGGGCTAATGGTAGGGCTTATGCGTGTAACACCCATTGACAAATTATTAAATATACCGGTACATTGAAAGGTCATTGTTCACAAAACAGATCATGATATAACATGATGCAGCATTTTGTACTATATTAAATTAAATGTTGCTGAAAACAGTAGAATATTCAAAATATGGACATTTTATTATGTTAATAATGCTATCTTTCTAACATTACAAATCAATAAAGCATGCTTAACAATAGCACAACTCTTTTGACTTTTAATTATCTTTTCCAGTCTTTAAATCTTTACAAAATTCATTGTCTCACTAACACCATCCTATAAAACAGGTTATGGCTTCCAATTGTTAATCAACTATAAAGCATGAACAAAGGCACAAATATCGCAGTATCTTTTGCAAATGATACAAATGTCCATGGCCTCAATACTGAACAAAAAGCAAGATTTCTTGTCAGGCGGTAAGCTGAATCCTCGAGAACATTCGAAAAATGTCCATTTAATGCGCCACTGGGCCGTTCCTATTTAAATGGGCTTCATGCACAGAACTTGGCCATCCAGGTCATATGTCCAAACATTTCAAGTTACTGTCACAGACTGCTTGAAGAACTAAACTGCTGATAAACAAGGACCTATGCTCAGATGTTGAAGCAGGACATGCACTGTGGGTTCCATCAACAGTCCAATCATTCTACATCATTCATGAAATTCATAGGCAATGATCTTCAGCTCATGACGAGATTCTGGAAATCTGAAGTACTGCTCCATCATTGCTGACAAGACTACATGTTGAAATGACTGTGTAATGTTGAGTCCCTGAAATACAAAAGTAAAATTCATGCTAGAGTTTAGCCATATTAATTATGCTTGATTGCATTGAAAGCTTTATGCTTATTAAGACATTCTAGAGTCCGTTTTCTGGGAGTAATCAGTACTTTGTATATATGAAGATAAAGAGACCGCTAATAAACAGGGTTGAACCCAAAATGTTCCCATCACTAGGTGAACACCATATCCACTACGCCAGCCTGAAAGTAAATGAAGTGAAGCTTCTAAGTTATGTCTCATTTGATTGTTAACAAGAGCACGCCCTGCAGGTTCAGACCTCTCATCTATTTTTTTCAAAGTTGAAGGGACCTATCTCAATACTTCAATCACAAAGGAGGGAGAGGTGGGGTGGAGAAGGGTGTATAGTGTGGTGGTGTGGTCATTTATTACACTATCTTCCAAAAATGAAAAAATGATAAAAATAAATATTTGTGTTTTTTAGCCATGTTTAAAAAAAATGGGCAGGGGGTATAGTGTGAGGGTGTGGTCATTTATTAGATGATCTTTAAAAATGAAAAAAAAAGTACTTTTTTCTTTTTTTTGGGGGGGGGGGCGTGGGGGATGGTTTGGGTGGAGTCTATTGTGGTATGTCAGATAAGAGTTGCTTTGTAACGCTTGTAAAGAAGTTATGGAAATTTTAGCAAAATTTAATAATTTCACCTTGAGTCATGGTCATTCAAAGGTCAAGGTAAAATTCAACTTGCCAGCTACAGTAACTTATGATAGCATGACAGTATTTGAAGTTTGAAAGCAATAGCCTTGATACTTGAGAAGTAAAGTAGATCAAAACACAAAATTTAACCATATATTCAAAGTTACTAAGTAAGAAAAGGACCATAATTCTGTCAAAATGACAACCAGAGTTATTCAACTTGTCCTGTACTGTCCCCTTATGATAATTTGCGAGTGTTCCCAGTATGAAAGCAATACATGTATCTATGATACTTTAGGAGTAAAGTGGACCAAAACACAAAACTTAACAAAATTTTCAATTTTCTAAGAATAAAAAGGGCACATAATACTTTAAAAATGCCAGTCAGAGTTACATAACTTTGTCTGCACAGTCCCTTTATGATAGTAAGTGTTGCAAGTATGAAAGCAATAGCTTTGATACTGTAGGAATAAAGTGGACCTATACACAAAACTTAACCAAATTTTAAATTTTCTAAGTATAAGAAGGGCACATAATTCTGTCAAAATGCACGCCAGAGTTATCTAACTTTGCCTGCCCAGTCCCCTCATGGTAGTAAGTAAATAAGTTTTATACTTGATACTTTATGAGAAAAGTGGACCTAAACACAAAACTTAACTGGACGCCGACACCGACGCAGACGCCGACGCCAAGATGATGACAATATCTCTTTTTTTTTCAAAAAAAAAAGATGAGCTTATAAATAAAATGTAACATATTGCAAACTTGATTACACGATTTTTCATAAATACTCTTTCAGCTTTTTATTTATATATGAAGGCTAGGGTCACTTTCTGCGAGCCTTACAAATAAACTAACTATATTTTCAATTGTCAAGACTCCTTCACATACAATTTACCTTTGCTTATTCCAATATCCTTTTGCCAACCAACATTGTGCGGTCACGTACCATACATGGTTCCACAGTTGTACAGAATTCCTACAAAATAAATGAAGTATACATTTACAATTCAAATTTCTTTTCAAAGAATGTGTAGGTAACTAAATTCCCTATACATTACTTTAATGTCATAAAATAAATTTCAAACAAGGGCTGTTTGTAAAACATGCATGCCCCCCATATGGATTGTCAATTGTTGTGGCAGCCATTGTGTGAATACGTTTTTTGGCACTGTGACCTTGACCTTTGACCTAGTGACCTGAAAGTCAATAGGGGTCATCTGCGAGTCATTATCTATGTACCTATGAAGTTTCATGATCCTAGGCATAAGTTCTTGAGTTATCATCCGGAAACCATTTTACTATTTTGGGTCACCGTGACCTTGACCTTCGACTTAGTGACCTCAAAATCAATAGGGGTCATCTGCGAGTCAGGATCAATGTACCTATGAAGTTTCATGATCCTAGGCATAAGCGTTCTTGAGTTATCATCGGGAAACCATTTTACTATTTAGGGTCACTGTGACCTTGACCTAGTGACCTGAAAATCAATAGGGGTCATCTTCGAGTCATGATCAATGTACCTATGAAGTTTCATGATCCTAGGCAAAATCGTTCTTGGGTTATCATCCGGAAACCATCTGGTGGACAGACATATGGACATTCGGACCGACATGTGCAAAACAATAAACCTGCTCTTCTTCGGAGGGGGGCATAAATATTTAACAGATATTTAACAAAAATTAACTTGATTCATCAAATTAATCAGTATCGAATAATAGACCAGTTTCACAATATGAACACCGATACTATTTTTAGATATCAATCATATCACCTGACGCGTTGAATTGCAGAACAAGGCTGAACGTGGAACTGCATTTTCTTTTGCTATGCAAATTGCGTTGAATATCAAGATTATAATGCGCACTTGACACTAGTTACAATTAAGTCAAACATATGAATACAGACAACCATCACATGTCATGCTGTGTTAAGTAAAAAAATTGATAAGTAATTCAAATATAAAAATTATAACACCTAAATAATGATTCAAGGACATAAGTTATGTACTATTAGTGTATATTAATGAATTATATTTAATCTTTATATATAACAATAGATGTGTTCATCAGAAACACAATGCCCACTACTGCGCCGCTTTTAATTATACATATATTTTTTTAACCTTTGACCTTGAAGGACGACCTTGACCTTGAACTTCCACCACTCAAAATGTGCAGCTTCATGAGATACACATGCATGCCAAATATCAAGTTGCTATCTTCAATGTTGCAAAAGTAATGGCCAACGTTATTTTTTTTCCAGACAGACGGACAGACTGACATCCTGACTGACTGACGGACAGTTCAACTGCTATATGCCACCCTTCCAGGGGCATACAATTTCCAGTTACCCATAAGCATCAGAGTAAATGTGGTCTGAAGACTAAACATCGATTTTTGCACAAATCGAAGTCATAAATTAGCAGTATACAATACTAAGTATTGTAAGACTACAATTTTCAAAGGTAGGATGTGTACAATTTCATGAATTATAGAACGTGTAAGAGTTGAATCAAGCATCAGACAAAGTCCTATCAAATAGAAGAAAATGACACAAATGTTTAGCATTAAATTTTTGAAATATTAAAAATATATAGGTATAAAGCACTTTATAATTATGATAAAACTGGCTAATATGTATACAGTATTTAGTTTCTGACAATCTTTTTGGACAGATGACTTTCAATGTTGACAATATCTTTTATGTTCAGTAAAAGCAACAATTGAGTATTTGGCGTTAAATTATTCCAAGAAACGGCTACGCAATGCTACAACCATGAGACGCCATGGTCACATGGAGGTGTCATTAATTGTGTTAAATGACCAGATATCTACAAAATGTGGTTTATGACATCACGTTGTTATTTAGTATTTGTCTGCACAGTATCTGATCATAAAGAGGTTATGGGTTTGTGCTGAATACAGGGGAATTTAAACGCAAGATCTATCAATAAATAAAATAATTGATTAATCGCCCAAATAATGCGAAAACAAAGAGTGTCAGATAATCCAATAAGTTTAAGACTGTCAATTTACACACACTAAGAATTGAAAGCCATACTTGGAGTGTCAGAGTTTGTGCAAAAAAAAAGAATACAAACAAGAATACAAACAAGTACTTTAATCAAGAAAATGTATTTCATATATTGGCACTTAAAATGGAAAGTATATATTAAGTAATTAATGGCTATTTCTGACGAAGTCAACTTGTGTTGGCAATATCATTAAGTAGATCTAGCTGAATGATCAAAAGCAGAGCGATATTGCGATGCACTATTAGAAATCTCTACACGTTCAGCCTCATTCTGGAATTCTGCAATCATTTGACTACCTGCTATATTGGCTTATTGTGAAAAGGGTCTATTACTTATAAATACTTTAAAGAAGTAGATTTTCCATCACTCTACAGCTGTTGGGCTTTCTTAAAGGAAGTTTGGGAGTAAAATAAATCTACTCCAAGTTTTTATCACAAAAAACTTCCAACAAGTGGAGAATTAGCCGCATTTAGTGGATGATTTAGAAACATGATTAATTTAAATTAGATCTACATGTAATAGCTATTGAAAAGTTAAGTTATCCAGTTATTCTTGCTGCAATGTGGATAAGAATAATACAAACCAATAGCTGACAAACCTGATATCAGTGATATGTTGACCTTTGAAGTCGAAATTGAGACCTGAAATCTGTCTGTAGAGAGGCACAATTTGTTTGGCATATCTTCAACCATTACTGGCAACACACACCTACAAAATTTATATATAAATTATATTAAAACATAAATTTATTAATAATTTTATTTATTAATTTATGACGAAATGTTTAAATCTAGGTCAGCTATATGAAACTAAAAACGGATTAAAAACAATACCTTATTTTAATTAAAAGGTTGAAAACAAAAATAAATGTATTAATATATTGACGTTCAACATAACGAATACAAGACACAAGTACATTACATTACATTAAGTTATTATTTCAGTCGCATTCGGAGAAAACTGGGCTTAGTGCATGTGCGTAAAGTGTCATCCCAGATTAGCGTAAGCCTGTGCAGTCCGCACAGGCTAATCAGGGACGACACTTTCCGCATAAACTTCATTTTCGGTAAGGAGGGACTTCCTTGAAATTAAAAATACCATAAAAGCGGAAAGTGTAATCCCTGATTAGCATGTGCGGACTGCACAGGCTAATCTGCGATGACACTTTACGCACATGCATTAAGCCCAGTTTTCTCAGAACGCGGCTCATTTAAATAACAATTGTCAACATTATGCATATTATCGGATAGTTTTACACAATATTAAAAAAGTACAAATACAAACCTGGTTATACATGTAAATGATCGTATGCAATACAGTTATTGATCCCAATCTGATCTATTTCCGAATTATCTGCGAATCCATCGAGTAGAAACAATAACCATGCAATTCGCTCCGCCATCTTGAAACGTTATACTTACTGCACTGATTGTGTTGCATTTGTTACAAAGTATCGGATCCAATCAAATTTTTCGGGTAACTAGGGATTCTAACACCTAACAACCCGAGATTTGTACAGTAATTCAATGCTTAATTTTCGCGGACGATATTTGTGTTCCGCGCTTTTTGGATCTGGTATTTACTGGATTTTCTCTCTTTAATAGACTTCTTAAAATAGCATTCTACAATCTCCGCGCGATTTTAAACACTACTATTTGTACAGAGTAGATAAATAACGTTCCGCGCGATTAATTGAGCCCGCTTTTTCTACAGGGTTGAAAAATAATTGCTCCGACGGAAAATATATGAAAGTTCCGCGCTTTTTAGATTTCGATTTGTATGTAGTGTTTTATGGCCATGCTGGCATTGGTTTTTCGCGGAAAGTGAAAGTTCCGCGAAAAATGTCAATCCCGATATTTACTATATAAGTATATGTATTTTAGCGGGGGTCCCCTTTGGCTTTCCATAATTATCATATGACGTACATTTTTAACCAGGTTTTCCGAAGGAAAAAACTGGTTATTAGATTGGCGAATGCGGGCGGGCTGGCTGGCTGGCTGGCTGGCGGGCTGGCTGGCGGGCTGGCGGGCTGGCGGAACAAGCTTGTCCGGGCCATAACTTTGTCGTTCATTGTGAGATTTTAAAATCATTTGGCACATTTGTTAACCATCATTAGACGGTGTGTCGCGCGAAAAAATTACGTCAATATCTCCAAGGTCAAGGTCACACTTTGAGTTCAAAGGTAAAAAATAGCCATAAATGAGCTTGTCTGGGCTATAACTATGTCATTCATTATGAGATTTTAAAATCATTTGGCACATTTGTTCACCATCATGGTACGGTGTGTCGCACGAAAGAATCACGTCAATATCTCCAATGTCAAGGTCGCCACGACTAAAAATAGATTTATTTTAAAACAAACTTACAAAGGGGGTTAATTTTGTTTGTTCATTTCAAAAGTTCAGTTTCAGTTGTCTCCCTTTATCAGATTTTTTTTTCACAATAAAAACCTGGTTTTGTGACAATTTTGTCCCTTGTTATAGATAAGATTATTATTTACTTGATTTTTCAACGTACATACGAAGGCCCAAATCTTTACAGAACATAAACACATTCTATAATAAATAGGATGTATTTTTTGTTAATATTGAATTGATCAACTCAATTAAGTTGTCACCAACATGAATAAAATATATTGTACGATATTTACCAAAAATTTGTAATACTCAATAAAACCAATAATAACTTAATGTTCAACATTATCAAAATAGTTCATCGACAGCAATATATTTGTATGCATTATGATAATTCACGAAATAAATATAAGATAATACTTCTTCTTGAAACGATGATTTGTGTCCCTTAATACAAATGCTAAAAGGCCAAGGTCAACGAATCTTAATTAGGCTCATACATGTTGTTTTTCCCACTATCAACTCCAAAAATATGAAAATGGCTCGGTCTTTTTCGTTAACTTTTTTGTATAATACATGTTAAATGTTCTTATCTTACAAAGACGAACGTTTAAATCCATCGAGGCATTATTAGAAAACTACTTATTCCAATTAAAAACGCATTCGACTCAAATGTGCTGAAGAAGTCAACTTACAAAATATAATGTAAGTCCTGTAAACATAATAGAAACCACTACATAATATATTTCGCTTTAAAACAGCTATAAATGTGCATTGGCGCCACCTCCTATTCTGAGCGCCACCTCCCTGACATTTGCTCCACCCCTATTTGAAAAATGCAAATTTATCTATTAGATCGGTTAAAAGCCGATGTTTTTTGTGCACGCATTAACTTGTACAGGTTCAAAGCAATCGTTTTATGTAATGAGCGATTTAATTGACTGGGAATTTGCTCCTCAAACAGGCAAAATACATCGATTTGCTGTTACGAATTCAACCACGACACAACTTATAAAGGTCTTTACGTTTCCAAACGGGCTGTGATTGTATGTTTCTGTACATCGTTGGATGTATTATAATCGCTGAATCGCACTACATTGGCCGATTTTTTAAAATAATGCGAAATATGTTGAAAAAAACATATTCAACCTAATCGCCCTGTAAAATTATCCGTTAAATTTTAAAACATCCTGAGCGCCACCTCGGAAGTAGCGTTGGCTCATTTCTTAATGCATCTCAAGAAGAGGTGGCGCGCGTGATTAACGACCGTGGTCAAGCAAGCGGTCAAATACGTTCCGTTCTTCAGCATTATAACGACTACTGCCCTCCGGCATCACATTGCAAAGACCAACAAAAATATAATCTGCTAAGTTAAATGGTTTACCATCAAGCCGTAGCCATATAATATCATCTTCACTCTCAAAAAATAAAATGTAATCGTTAACAAAAGTACTTCTGTTATAAATAACTATGCCTCCTGAATCACGTTTAGAATTAGCATGACTGGTTCTATGTAAAACAAAATGGTCAAAAGCGTCTACACTTAAATCTTGTAATTCGTTCGACCAAGACTCAGTAAACATAAGAATATCATTTTCATTTAAAATTGATACAATTTCTGAACAGTTCAACTAATTACAGTTTAAGATACTAGACGTTGTACATTCAAAAGTGCAAATCTTTTGTGCACCTTCTCCTGCGACCGCTAACCAATGTCATTTTGGCTTATTGGTGACTGGGATGCTGTTGACTGTGAACTGAGGTTTCTCTGCGACGAAGACGACTAGTTCCGACGTTGACCTTGACTGCAACGTTTTGGTGACCTAGCAATATGGGAACCATTCACAGGTGCTTTTGGCTTCGCACCATTGGGTTTTGGCGGGGTAATGTTCAAAAACACTTGTGAATATATAAGAGCATGGACCAGAAAACCTCACAGGATACAATATACGTGTTTAATGAATTGTTTGAATTACGCAACAATTATCATGCTTGTTTATTAAATATTACAATCCATATAACAAATATAATAAATATATCACATATTCTCTTGCAATGTAATACTTTCGAAGACATGTGCGACGGACAACTTTCTGAAAAAATACCAATTCCATGATTATTACCAGTTTAGAGAGGACTGAGAAAGCGGAGCGAAGCTTGAATCGATATGTAAACGGCAGAGGGAGTTCCTGTTAAATGAATGGGCATGCTGGATGATTGAATTGTAATTACTTTCTTTGCTTCCCCTCATTTTACCGAACATATATCCACAGATAATGCATTGCTGTTGGAAAAACATTATATCCGTTTTGGAGAGCGAAAATTAGACGAGAATTGTTATATGATCATTTTAAGAGTATGCTAATCAATCGATCACGCTGACACACTAATTACAATGTTTATGGACATATTGTGTTCGTTCTTATGTCGTTGTAATCGTTCTTACTTCAGCAAGCGAATACTATACTTCAGTTCGACATTTAGTTGACCACCTGCAAAACTGACGACAGAAAGTCAGTGTTATACACGTAGTTTAGAAATCTAGAAACAGTAACACTTATAATGAATATCACCATAATCTATTCAATTGTAATTGAAAGACAAACGCTTTCGAGGTTTTCTTTATCCAACGTTATCCTAAAATATCAAGACCTTGTTCTTTATTCAATCATTGGACTGCTGTTGCAGTGGTAGCTTACACAAACGTTTTATTCACACGGCGATGACCGATTCAGAAGTGAGCGAAACTTTCACGGATTGGCTGATAAAGTTAAAACACCATGTTCGTCAGGTTGTATTTATCATGATAGAAAATGCCATCACATCACCCTCTTTATAAGATTTTTGTTTATGTGTACTTTTTCTAATGCACAGAAAACCCCTTTTCAGAAAAACAAAATAAATAATAATATAATCAGGTCATTTCTGTACGTGAAACATGAACACATGTACATATCAAACTTACAAAATATTCGTAATGCTATCATAATGAACACATCTGCATATCATACTAACTAAGTATACCTAAACATTTCATTGAAACTAAAAACTGACACAAGCAATCTGACATTTATGATCGCATTTATAATTGAACATATTAACGGTAACAATACTTAAGGCGGAGGGTGTCATTCCAGATTAGCCTGTGCGGACTGTAAAGGCTAATCTGGGATGACCTTTTAAGGATATGCATTAAACCCTCTTTTCACAGAGCACGGCCAATTTATCAACTTTAAACAGTTAATACTTGATGCGCTTCACAGACAGTTATGTTTCGCCACATGCTTTTCAAAACTATAAGAAACATATATACATAGTCATATATTTTGCGTCCATGTTTACACAGCACCACGTAATAACAAACAGCATAAATTATGTTTTCGAAAATTGTGATTTTGCTTATGTTTTACCACACGCACAAAAGCAATCTACTGGTAATTAATGCATCAGATTTTTTTTTATTAAAAGATTTTAGAACACCAGCCAGGACTTTTTAGCAAATTACCAGACAGCGAACAGGGAGGTAAGTTAGAAGATGAAAGAGGCCATGGAGGAATGGGTTGAGGAACAATGTATCTTAATTGACAAAGATATCATCGCAGGAAGCAGTAAGAAGATCCACAACACCCTCAATACCCTCACGAAGACCAGTCAGCCCAAGGCCAGTGTTATATCATACACTGACGGGAATCTCCTTACCGGATGTGCCGCAGTCCTTTACAGATGAACTGAATACTGCAGTGACCTCTACAACTATCCGTTTAACCGGACATCAGTCTCCTTAAGAAAGATTCCAGACAAGAAGCGGATGACAACAAGTCCATCAATATTGAAGGCAGAGGTGGAGGATGCAGTGCGTAGTCTTAAAGCTGGAACATCTCCGGTAGTGGCCAACGACCCTTCCGAGCTGATTGAGCACGGAGGAGAGGCAAAGACAGCAGCAATTATGACACTATGCAAACAAATAAAAAGTTGCTCAAGGAGTGGACCCAGTAACTGGTCATATTCCTACCGAAGAAAGGGCAACCTCAAGTTGTGCGAGAATTACCGCACAATCAGCCTCATAAGTCATCCCACCAGGGTCATGCAACGCATCATCTTCAATCGATTGAAGAGTAAGGCCGAGGAACTGCTGGCCAAAGAGCAGGCTGGATTCAGAGCTTAGCAAGGTACAGTTGAACAGATCTTCAACTGCAAAATCATCATTTAGAAACACATGAAATACCAACGTTTCTCGTTCACAACTTCATTAACTTTAAGAAAGCTGTCGACCGCGTGTGGTATGATGGGCTATTGCATGTTATGAGAGGATTCAATATTGACGTCCCATCTCCAACTTGAGTTTAGCGGATGACACTGACCTCATGTGTGGCACCAGCAGTGAACTTCAAGATCTAACAGACTCTATGAAAGAGCAAGTGCATACGGTATGGATGTAAGAAGAACAAAGAAGTCGAAGGTCATGGTGAACTGCAGGACCAACACTAGTGCAGACATCCCTATGAACGGCGAGAAGCTCGAAGAAGCGACCAGCTTCAATTACGTGGTCGCAAACATGTCCAAAGAGGGTAACAATACCACTGACGTCCGAATAAGAATAGCCATGGCAACCGCAGCGATGGTCAGACTGAGCCGGTTTTGTAGACAAGCCGTTCCATAAGCTTCCCATCAAGAACAGGCTCTAAAAGTCACTCGCAGTCTCCATTCTACTCGACGGCTGCGAGATTCAGACGCTTCAAACGGAAACAGAACGCACGATACATGCATTTGAACTTAAATGTCTCCGATGACTGCTAAACTACTCCTTCACGGAGCACGAGACCAACAAGTACATTCGAAACATGACTGCAACACATGTTGGTCCACAATAGCCCCTACAGGCGACCGTCAAACGACAAAAGTTGGCTTGGTTTGGACACGTCACCAGGCACGACTCTCCGTGCAAGACTGTTCTCCAGGGTACGCTTAAGGGAGGACGACGTCGAGGCCGTCAGAAGAAAAGATGGATGGACAATGGTTGAGAGTGGACATCCCTTCCCATTGATGAATTATTCCCAGCTGCACACAACAGACCTGACTTCATGAGAATTTCTGTATCGTCGTCAATCATTTCGCCCAATCGGCCAAACCGGTCAAGGGTTTGATGCTGCTCGTGATTATTGATTACTTGACTAATAAATGAATAGCTGTACAGTCATATACAGTCGTATTTAAGTCATATAACATAAGATTTTACAACCTTAATGCTACTCATTACACAAATATTGTTTAAATTAAAAGCCAGTCAGTCTGATAAAGCATTTGTATTCTTGCGAGTGAAGTGATTGATGAAATTTAATTGAAATATAATAAGACTTAAGGCGCCCACATGTGTGACAATAAACTCATTGAGTGTAAAAAATAAAAGGTTTATGATAACATATTTTGATAAGAGCTACTTACAGTATCGGAAAATACATTTGACGTTTATATTTTATTTAACAACTACGCACAACAAAGCTATTACTCCGCCTTGTATTTAGTACGTTCATGTCTTAGGCAAAAGGAAGGTCGGCGATTGATGTCAGGGAAAATATTTATTGACAAAGTGTGCTTTCTTCTTAGGGAAAATCTTTATCAACAACTTATTCACTCTTAAATCCCGAGAAAACGATGGATCTTCATATTTACGTTACCATCCCATCTGACACTTGCGGAACGGTTAATGATAACATGAGAACCAACCCTTTCGACGCCTGCGAAGAAATAACGTACATGGGCGAATCACGTTTTTAAAGTATAACATGTCGACAAAACAGTCAAAATAACGTACATGATTTATTGTGTCCATAAACAAAGCGCTTATATATGTTTGTTTGCCAGAAATACTACGTTTGGATTCTTATTCAATCAAATGAATGCCACTAACCTGTCCAGTAAAGAAATAAATATGGTTCGCAAACACACTTCCTCAATCGCACCTGAGATACAGTACATACATTTAAAACATTTGCTAAGCGTTCCCTGTAGCCCAGACGCTTGTCACAGTGGAGTCATCGACAAAGATGACGTCATTTAGGACGAACACGTTCGTGGGAGATGACGTCATGTTTAATAACTCGGTTTGGTGCAAAAGGCTTGTGTTCGGCTCAACATTGACCTGCCTTGCTTGGACAAAATCGAAGCTTGGTCTAGTGAAAAAAGATTTGTAGACAATGAGGTACACAATGCAAATGTTGGCTGACCTACTTAATCCCGCGTTGCAGTGCACGAGAGTTTTTACCGCCGTTTTCACGAATTTGAAATTTCAAAAGCAAAGATACATGTTCGTGGATAAATTTACATGTGGCAGCGTTTATGGTTTATGTTCATTACGTCTAATGTAAATTCCCACCAGTTGAAGCTTTTTGATGCGAGTTATTTTATTTAAATTGGCTTGTAAAAGATTGATCGTTTACGATAGTTATATTTCTTGCACATCTCGACGTATTCCGTAAATGCTTAGAAAGAAAATGTTCGATTTGATAAAAACAATATCCTGAAATTAACTGAGGGATCTCACCATTTGATAACATTTCTGTTAGCAAATTAAATGTTTTCTTTCATGTTTTTTTAAGTACAAGTGAAATTGTGTGAGATATAAAAAGCTTTTTTAAACTATATATATTTCTAATCAATTTGTGGTCAACAGTGGATGAACGTCCAAACCGAAATTTTGTGTTTCAATCTACTATTTTATTCGACGCTCTATTTTTATGATTACAACATAAATAAATCTACAAATGACTGTAACGTTTTAAGATCAGCAATTGCATTGATGTATTTGTTTAAAATATCAGCGTACAAATAAATAACTGGATGGGTAGACATCAGAACTGAAGAACTTCCCTTTCAGAAGGATGAAATATTTTGTCACAGAATGGACAATGTTCTTTTACGTATGTGACAAACACTTTGTGTAGATAAGCTTAACATCTTCAGCAATGTTACTCTATTGCATTTTACATAAAATAGATGTGTTCAATACTTGCTTCATGGGCAAGAGTAATACTGAGCAACATAAACAAGAATAACAACATAAATAAAACAATATTGAAGTTAATCTACTTTTTGAAAAAACAACAACAGCCGTCAACCTGAACGACCTGATATAATGAGCATATAAGAACACTACATACAATGTTGAATTAAATTCCAGCCGCTAATTTAAAAAAAACAGTTGACAGCGAATATCTACTGATTCACATGTATCTTCTTTTATCAAATCGCAAATGCGTTTAAACTAACCATCGACCTTTAAAAGCATTGACAAAGAACACTATCTAACAGCATGTTATTACGGACACGTCGGAGTGAAACAACCATAAACATAACACTGACAATCCGGCACCGTAATTGTGTTCCGTTCGCGCCTATTTGAGGGTGTTATGAGAGATGAGAAGTATTACCGCTGATAATCAGCAGCAAACGAACCACTGCGTGCGCCTTAATTAAACAACACCCCGAACTAATTAGTGTAACTCCTTTCCAAATGATTGATGGAAATTCATTAATTGGTTATCATTTGCCCATCACTTCAGTCCTAAAACTCGTGTTCAACACAAACAACCATTATTAGGACAGATCAGGAGAAGTACATGTAACTTACGCTGGGGTTAAGCTTTTCGCTATTGATGTTTTTATTTCATTAGACTAGATCAACATTCGTTAAATGAAAAATCAAAACTGCTTCACGTATCAAAATATGATCGTATTACCTATCGTTTTAAATTGTGCATATTTTGTGTTTACTGTAAGGGAGTATTAATTAAAAAAAAGATATTTGCGTCCGATGAAAAGATATTCCTATGTAATCAGCAATAATTTTGACGGTATTTAGAACATGCATTAAGACTACGGAATGTCAAAGAATAAGAATCGAGCGATGCTTGAAACATTATGAAAGGAAGTAAATAGTAAAAACACATGTTTAGTTACACTAGTTTAGATTTTGTTCTATCAATACATTGATTCAAATATACTTCAAGGAGGTGAATGGACTCAAATGTATGTATTCTTAGTGTATACACACATTTAACAATATAAGATGTTTAATACTGACAAAAGCGCTGGAACATTATTTGTAAATTAGAAAATTTTTGGGGTTTAAACAGTTGAAACGCATGCCGAACATTATTCAATGCGCTAATCTTAATCAACGCAGCAAATGACTCGGGTCTGAGGACTTATGAAACGCGGTTGACTCCTAAACGTTTGATATTTGGTAAACGTTTCAAATGGTAAACATATATAAGCATTTGTCGTGAAAATAGTGAAAGTATAAAAAAACTTATTCGCAATTTGTGATTGTGATTGGAAATAACCATTCACATCATTCACATCAACGAATATTGACACTTGAAGAAAGGTGATTTTGTGACCATTCTGAAAGAATTACTCCGTAAACAGTATAACATAAAGATTAAAGTTAAAATCAATGTAACATAAAGACATATAATTAAATGTTGCAAAACCAAAAAAAGTAAATCGCTCCGCCTTTTTGTAAGTCGAGTTAAAGAAAATGTACTAGCATTTTCAAGTTTGTACGTTTTGTGGTCTACAATGCATGTTTATGGAATATAAAGCGAGCTCTGTATATATAACTTGTTTCATTTCATGTCTTCCGGACCAACTGATGAGATACAGATATGGCTCTAAATATTATCTTTTAAAAACCAAAAATTGGTCAGCCAACATGTCAGTTGTCCTATTATGAACAATTAGGCCTCTTAAAGCGAAAATCCCTTCCTACGCAGATTCGGAAACTCGTTATGTCCGTCTATTTTTCACCATTAGTTCTGCAGTATATGTGCTGTTACTTCAAATTTGATGACATTTGCATGACCGTAGTACTAAACAAATAAAATGCGAGATCCGCGCGAACAATACACACACAAAAAGCGAAATGTTGTTTGTCTAGGAACGAGCTTGTACACATGAACAATCTGATAAACAGCACACACAATTCACCATTATTAATCAAGGAGAAATATATCATGACCGTAACTCGTATATTGGTCCACAAACACTTCCGCTCTCTTTATTGACCAGTCAGCAAACGTGTTGACAAGATTATATCCTGTCATGTTTTCAAGGTAAAAAATGGTTAAGCTACTGATAATATGGAAGAGTCGTTTATCCCCCAGGATTCTGTCCATTCATATAAGACAAGGTCATGCAGTAGGGATGCTTTTGCTTTTCCAAAGGTCAAAGGTTTTGGTCCCAAGTCCTTCTGCTCTCTTTGTTGTTCTTTGTGGAACAGCTAACCAGCTGACATATCCAGTATTGGAAGGTTACCTTCATTCAAAATAGCAGTTAAGAAGTACCTGATGGACAGTTTATAATTTTACTATTTTTTATATCTTTTTATCTAGGTATCATTATTGTTTCGGTATAGAAATATTTTAATCAGTTCATCTAAATCTAGTAATTTGATGATTTTTTATATTTGCTGTAGTTGTGATATTGTTTTTATCAGCATTCCTTTAGTTGATATTAAAATATTTGTATAAGGTTTTAAGGACATTGCGTAATGTGTAAGTTTGTGTCTTAATTTCAAGTATTTTCCAGTTTTTTTTAAATCCATAATTATAGCTCTTTATATTCCTTTGTAATCCATTCCCTACTGTGAATACTAAATGCCAAATATAGATTTGTTTTGTGATAATAAAACTAGGTCATTTATCTGTGATATCATTCCTTTAAAAAATTTGTACAAATATGAACTTTATTATAAGGTTAATATTCAAAAACTACTATTTGTTAGCTAAAAGCTCTCTATGTCATGCCACCAGCACAAAGGACCACAATGGAAATAAGAGTCGCTATTTTTTGTGTTATCCTTGGTGTTGATGTGCATGTCATGGGTTATTTATTCTCATGTGTTCTACGATTCTGGATTATACATATTGTTTTAAATGTCCATGTACATGTATTCCATGCCGAAATCAATCAATCAATCAATCAATATTTCATTCATTTGATAGAAATATGCGGAATATAGAAGCGTTGATCATTAAGTGTATGAACGATAAACAGCAAAATTGAAATCGGTAAGTAAGCTTTTAACTATCGGCATGCAAAGCCTGTCAATCGGTCACATGCTCTTAATAAAAGATAAAATGATTGAAATTCTTTCCTGATAATATATTTCTGGTGTTTCGGGTATAACCTATTTACTCAAATATAAGCCGCTCTCTGTAAAACCAGGCTTATTGCATGTGCGTAAAACTATTGTACCTGATAAGACTGTGCTATCCGCACATGCTAATCAGGGGCGAAATTCTCTGGTTCATGGTATTATCTGTTTATTTTTTTTATAACGTAAATTCAGTTTAAGCGGAAAGTATCGTCCCTGATTGCAGACTGCGGACTGCACAGACTTATCTGGCAAGACACTTAACGCGCATGCATTAAGTATGGTTGCGGACTGCACAGACTTATCTGGCCAGACACTTAACGCGCATGCATTAAGTATGGTTGCGGACTGCACAGACTTATCTGGCAAGACACTTAACGCGCATGCATTAAGTATGGTTGCGGACTGCACAGACTTATCTGGCCAGACACTTAACGCGCATGCATTAAGTATGGTTGCGGACTACACAGACTTATCTGGCAAGCCACTTAGCGCGCATGCATTAAGTATGGTTGCGGACTGCACAGACTTATCTGGCCAGACACTTAACGCGCATGCATTAAGTATGGTTGCGGACTGCACAGACTTATCTGGCAAGACACTTAACGCGCATGCATTAAGTATGGTTGCGGACTGCACAGACTTATCTGGCCAGACACTTAACGCGCATGCATTAAGTATGGTTGCGGACTGCACAGACTTATCTGGCCAGACACTTAACGCGCATGCATTAAGTATGGTTGCGGACTGCAAAGACTTATCTGGCAAGACACTTAACGCGCATGCATTAAGTATGGTTGCGGACTGCACAGACTTATCTGGCAAGACACTTAACGCGCATGCATTAAGTATGGTTGCGGACTGCACAGACTTATCTGGCAAGACACTTAACGCGCATGCATTAAGTATGGTTGCGGACTGCACAGACTTATCTGGCCAGACACTTAACGCGCATGCATTAAGTATGGTTGCGGACTGCACAGACTTATCTGGCAAGACACTTAACGCGCATGCATTAAGTATGGTTGTCCAAGAGCGCGGCTCATATGCATTCGCTGTTGACAGATTGCATCGACGTACTAAGCAGCAACGTGTAAAATGTGCAGTAGGAAAATATGACTTTTTTGTAATGGTTGGATGAAGAAAACAAGTATGATACAACACATTACCGGTATTTGTGAACTCAATTGAAAGTACATGTACTCCAACAGGAATTACAATTAAACACAAATGCTTGTAAATATGCTTATCTTTTGCCGGGCACTGACGTACAGCAAATAATTAGTATATTGGGAGACAACATGTGTGCTAACGCATGGTTTGTGGGATTGTACAACATAATATAATTGCATGCATAAGGTAACCAAACATGTCTTTCTACCGAGAACATACACTTTTAGTGCGTATCCACTACTTCAGGTCTGTGAAAACGCAACACAACATATTAAATGGGAATGACGCAATCATCGTCTGGAAAAAATGCGGAGACCGAAAGACTCCGCCTAGAGAAGCCGAAGTTAAGTGCCAGAGGCAATTACTCTTAGTTGTAAGCTTCCTCTTCGCCTTCCTCTTCGAAGCTAATTTTCGAAGGAGTCACATGATTGCAATACAGTGTGCGAATTTACTCAATTGTTTAACGTACGAAAACATTATCACGCTTTTTAAATATATAAAACGATCAAACGCGGCATTAAATATGTTACAAAAAGCGCTCAAACGGGTATCCGAAAACGAAAAGGATTCGTGAGTCGTGAAAATACCGGGACAAAGCTTTTGCCAACGATAGCGCGTCGGTTCGCTTATTCACGAAAGGGAGGCAATGGGGTTTATTTGGGGACATATTTAATTCTTGCAGTGTAATTGTCTTTCAAATCAGTTACATTTGTTACATTACACAAAAAAATGAAACACACACACACACACGCATCAAAACGTATGTAATTTGAGGTATGGCATTCTGGAAATGGTAAAAATATTTAAAAATATATATTGCGAATTTCTGAAACGGAATTTGTCAATAAAATCTATATAAACTTCAAACTTGATACGGCATTTAAAGTAAACATTATTACGTTCTTTCATAGGCTTAGCATGAAAGTAAGAGACGCTTTATCTTAGGTTGAAAACAAATTATGTGCGCGTGTATCGGTTAAGCCATTATAACTGAGTTTAATGGAATGGCTTTAGTACCATACAATCTACTGTTTCCACGTTTTCCGAATTATGTTCTCCTTTTTTCTTTTCCCATATCAACAGCATGTACAAAGTTTCTGTATGCAACGCTCATACTGACAGAAACATAATTTAATCTTTCAATACAAAAAGAAAACTGTATTGGAAGTTGTTGAGTGACCTTTAAGAAAACATACTTATCCTTCGATAATTACCAATTTAGACTGGGGTGTGTGAGCTTTCTGTAACTTGAATTGATATCTAAACGGATAAGGGAGATTCTGTTAAATGAATTTGTATGTTTGATAATTACATTGTAACCATATTCTTTGCTGCTTCTCATTTTATAACAAAATATCCACATTAAATGTATTTTTGTGTGGAAAAAATCAGGACATCATGTCCGTTTTTGAAAGCGAAAACTAGACGAAAATTCTAATATAACGTTGTAAAAATATGGCAAGCAATCAAACAAGCTGACAAAATATTGTTTTTGTTCGAACATATCTTGTTCAATTGACTTTCATACTTATATTGTTTTATTTTATTCCCTAATACTGCATGCGAATAATAATCATGTCAGTTCGATATTTGATTGAGAACCCCAAAACTGATGACCAAAAGTCAGTATTATATAAGTAGTATAGGAACATTCAGAAATATTGTTATTTATACTAATAATAATCATAATCGTTAGTCCAAGTCAAACGCCGTCGTGGTTTCCTGTATCGTATGTGAGCCTTCCGGTGCTCGTATAAAACATCTACACCTTTTTCTATATTCAATGTCTGGACTGCTGACGAAGTGGTAGATACCAACAAATCTTTCAGATAATTTGAGTCGTGTTCTGAGAAAACTGGGCATAATGCATGTGCGTAAAGTGTCGTCCCAGATTAGCCTGTGCAGTTCGCACTGGCTAATCAGGGGCGACACTTTCAGCTTAAATTGGATTTTTGCTAAGAAGAGACTTCATTTAAACAAAAAACGTCATACAAGCGGAAAGTGTCGTCCCTGATAAGCCTGTGCGGACTGCACAGGCTAATCTGGGAGGACACTTTACGCACATGCATTATGCCCAGTTTTCTCAGAACACGACTCATTTGGTTATCAGTGGTGACTGAAGTGGATGAAACTGTCATTGGTTGATGGGAGAGTTTTTCTGATAACGTGTATATCAAAATAGAAATCCAACAGGTTTTCCCAGTTTCAGTTACCAATAAGCATTATCGTATAATTATCAGCGGATGGCGCAGTTAACAAACATATTGTTTTGCCGAGATGAATCATTATACTAGTATAAATGAATGAAAAATGTATGTATATGTATGTACTTTTTGAATTACATATAAATGGAAATCTCGCGTAATCAATAATGATACATTGTTAACGTTCACCCTTTGTCAATAGCAATGCATGTTTCCTTTTTTATACACCATAGCTAAAGATGACAACTTTTTCTTTATAACGTGAACAAAAGAAAAAGCATAAATATAAATGTTCATGTTTTATTGAATTCAATATAAATTATGCATAACGTGCCATTTTATGTTATTGTATAACATATACTAGTATAATATAATGATTCCTGTACGTAAAGCAAACATGAACACATTTACGTATAAAACTTACACAATATACCTAGAACGCTATCATAGTGAACACATTTACATATACATTAACATATCAAACTTACACAATATACCTAACGCTATCACAAAATACTATATCTACGAAATGTCATGTTAAATCAGATATTAATGATGGCATAAAACATATCTACATACAATATGACCAGAGTTCGCAAAAAAAACTTTGTTAACGTAAATCAGAATTGTTTGGCGTTTTGCAAGTTTATTCTTGACATATTTTGTATAGCTGGAGTGTGGGCGTATTATAAATCATAAATAGCGCATTTGAACAACGAATCCCATTCGCTTGTTTGCACAATAACAGTTTCAGTTTCAGTTTATTGGCAAAATCAGCAAATACATGCCTTTGGTCACATACTAAACAAATATACATAAAGATGACCACACACATGAAATACTAAAGAAAAAGCATTTCACATAAATGGATAATTAAATGAATACGTGAATACATCATTGGTTTTCAACGTTAACAAGAAGCAACAGAGTAGCTAGTAAAGTAATCATTTCGTTTTAACATAGTATTGTAAAAAAAAATGGGAAATATTTCTAAATTTTCTACAGTTAGTACTGTACATCATAGATGTGAACTTGTTGACAGTATAAAACGACTGGTTAACATTATACTTAATTCTTAAATCTTGATAAAGTGTACATATACATAAGAAGTGATATTCTGTTTCAACCATGTTACTGTTTCGCAGTTTGCATTTCCTGTTTTCTCTAGGAATGTTATTGTATCTACCAGTTTCAATTTCTAAATAATGAGCGCTTAGTTAAATCTTGTTAGAGCTTTTCTATGACAATCATTATCAACACATTCAATATATTTTTCAAATGTTTAATCCTTTTAAAATTTTACATAATAATTATAATTTACTTTGCGAATTTATCATATTATACCATGATTGAACGTATTGATCTCGAAGACGTTGTATAAGTTTTGGATAATGGTCTGTTATGTTAACATGTTCATGAAATAAATAACTAAAGCCTAATTTGTCAATAAGGTCTTTGATAGCTTTTGTCCAGCATAGTTGTACATTAGTGTTAATACGCACAATAACAACGTTTGAGTTATGATGCCCATCGAATTTTGCAATAATAAATATTATAAATTGTATACTTTATTTAATGAAAATTTACAAAAATAAAGTATAATGCATTTTTCATTTGATTACGTTCTTCACGTGCGTTGCAAATCTATGGTTTGTCTTATATTGTATAAACAACGCAAAACAATAACAGAAAACATAAACGACGATGCCGAATTTGTTATTTTTCTTATGTTGAACCACCATATAAAATCATACTAGTATAAATGAAATGCATCGGACATTTGTTCATTTCGAAGATTTCAGATTTACTTGACATGTTACCTTCAAATAAGAGAATAGCTGTACAATCATATTAAAATATATTAGATATGCGTATCTAGCACTATAAAAATTAAAAACGAATAATTAGACGTCTATTTAACCACTTTAATAAACCGTTATCATCATGTGTTACATAGATAAAAGTAAGTTTAAGCTGGAAATGATATTACATAATTACATATAAAGGCCTGACATTCAGGGTCGGTGCATTAAAGCGATTGTAATAAATATGCAACTAAACTATTACATTCGATAACTTGGAGTACGAATTCAACATGTATGCATACTAGTATAATAATATAACGTTTCATATACAGTAAAGCTAACACTACACAACGAAGTCCAAACGTCCACAACCTTGTATATCGATAATGTGCACTGTAAGTTTACAATGTTTACAGCGAATATAGACAAATGCTATTCAATATGATTATTCACAGGAAATAATACAAAAAAGCATTTTTATTCAGCTGTACACGCCAATCCTTAGTTTTCACATAAACAATTGATCTTTAACTGTACATGAAGTCAAATTCGGCTTACATCACTCTGGAAAATGCATGTGCGCAAAGTTTCGTCCCAGATTAGCATGTGCTGTCCGCACAGGCTAATCAGTGACGACACTTTCCGCCTGTATGATATTTTTCGTTTAAAGAAAGTCTCTTCTTACAAAAAAGTCCAGTTTAAGCTTAAAGTGTCGTCCCTGATTAGCCTGTGCGGACTGCACAGGCTAATCTGTGACGACATTTTTCGCACATGCATTAAACCCTCTTTCAACACAGCATGGTCCATATATAAACGCTCTGCTTCTGACTAAGTACTAAAATATTGTGCAAATGCATGTGCGCAAAGTTTCGTCCCAGATTAGCCTGTGCTGTCCACACAGGCTAGTCAGAGACGACACTTTCCGCTTGTATGATATTTTTCGTTTAAAGAAAGTCTCTTCTTAGAAAAAAAGTCCAGTTTGAGCTTTAAGTGTCGTTCCTGATTAGCCTGTGTGGACTGCACAGGCTAATCTGTGACGACACTTTATGCACATGCATTAAACCCTCTTTCAACAAAGCATGGCCCATATATAAAGGCTCTGCTTTTGACTAAGTACTTAAATATTGTGGACCTAGAACTATTGTAAGTATATATTAGTTGCATTCATTGGGGACCTTTGTATTAATTGCTACCTTCTAACAAACAAAATAATTATTAAAAACAGTGTATATTTAACTATTTTAAACTGCACATGTATTTGTCATTTCAATATATATTTACAGACGAAAGGAAATCCCTCTGTTGATTAACAATGTCACACATATTTGAGATGACTTATTTAGGTAATAAGACATGTCATAACTATCATAGTAAATGCATTTGCTTTCTCATTTTATTCACATGTAAAAACACTGATTAAAGAATCTTTATAAGTCCGTCTGTCTGATATAAAATTGTATTTTGAATTCTTACGAAGGAAGTATTTATTGAAATTCATATGGAACATAATTAGACTTCAGTCACCCTTATTTGTGACAATTAAAATATCGATAAAATAATTTAAAGGTTTCTGTTAATATATTTGGAAAATGAAAATAGCTAGTAAAACTATACGGAAAATATAGTTGATGGTATATTTTGTTTAACAACCCCACACACAAAAGTTTTGAATCCGCCTTTTATTTAACACGCTCATGCCGTAGGTTAAAGGAAGGTCAGCGATTGATGTAAGGGAAAATCTTGATCGACAACCTTTAATACATGTTTAATCATTCTTAGGAATTCGTTGGATCATAATGTTTATGGTATCATCCCTTTTGACATTTACGGTGAATAATAACATCAGTATCAATCCTTTCGACGCTTGTTGATAATATAATATACATGGTAATGGGCGAATCACATCTTTAACGTTTAACATGTCGATAAAACAGTCCAAATAACGCACACAATTTATTGTTTCCATAGCCAAAAGCCTTTCGCAGGAATGGTTGCAAGAAATACTACTCTTGAAGTACAATTCAATCAAATCTATAACACTTGACCGTCCGGCAAAGACAAAATATGTCTCTTAAACACGCTGTCTTACGCAAACCCGAGACACAGTTCATACACTCAAAATACAAAACAGTTGCCAAGCGTTCCCTGTTGCCCAGATACCTCTGACGTCTTCGCGCATGTCAACAGTGGCGTCATAGACGGTGATGACGTCATGTACGATGAACGCGTATTCGTGGCAAGCAATAGCCGCTCAAACTCAGAGAGTTGTTGCATAAAGCTCAAATTCGGCGCGACAATGGAACGTTTTGATTGGACGAAATCGAACGCTTGGTCTAGTGAGAAAGATTTGTAGACCATGAGGTACGCAATGCAAATGGTGGCTGACCTACTTACTCCCGCTTTGCAGTGAACGAGGGTTTTGCCGCCGTTTTCACGAATAAAATCTGTAATGACAAAAGTAAACATACTTGGATAAATGTACACATGTCAGCATTTATGATTTATTTTCTTTAGGTCTAATGTAAGTCGCCGCCTGATGGAGAATTTGAGGTTGAACTTTTTTTTAATCCAATGTGGTTGATTAAAATTGAACACATAGTTATATTTCGTACATATTTAAAAAAAATCCGTATATTGTTAGAAAGGAAGTTTTCAGTTTGACAAACAAATAAAAACCTGAAATTTACTATGCATTTATATCTGACCTAAAGTAGACAACCTTTTTGACAACATTGCAGTCAGCCAATCAGAGCTGTGCTTTCGGGATTTTAGAAGTAAAATTAAAATTGTCTGATGCATGAAAGCGTAGGTTTAAAAAAAAAAACACACGTAGATTTCTACTCAGTTCAGAATAAACGTTGGATGCACGACGAAGCCGACGCGTTGTTTTTAAATATACTTCTTTATACTAAACACAATCGATTTGCAACCTCTCGAAATCAACAACTGAATTCACGTATTTAAAGGTGCCTTTTTGACGTTTTTGTAAATTGACAAAATTAATAAAAAATGTTTCAGATTCGCAAATTTTCGTTTTTGTTATGATATTTGTGAGGAAATAGTAATGCTGAACATTTTCCATGCTCTATAATATCCATTATATGCAACTTTTGACGATTTGAAAACCTGAAAATTATAAAGCGTTGCAACGCGAAACGATTGAATAATTTGGAAAGTTCTGTTGTTGTCGTTATATTTTGGGAAACTACGAGGATTGCATATATAAGTAAAAAATACACACACTGATAGCATGAGCATGGATGGTCGAGTGGTCTAAGCGGAATACTTTTTACACCAGGACTCCAGGCATCAGTGGTTCGAGCCCAGTTGCGTGTTACTTTTGTTTCCTTTTTTTAATTGTATTATTGTTATTTTTTTACTGGAAATGTATAGGTCCAATGTTTAAATTTATCAATATATAGCATTCATACAAGCTTCAATATATGCTAAAATCTGTAAAAAGGCCCCTTTAATTATAAAACATCAGTGTTAAGAATTAATAACTGTATGGGCAGTCATCGGAACTAAAGAACTTCCTGTCAGAAAAATGCACACTTTTTTTCAAAAACTCAGAATGGGCGGTTGTTTTCACTAACGAGACAAAAACTGTACAAAAAGTGGTTCAAGTATAAAATCTAAATGTACTTTACTTAATTGAATTTTAAATTGACTGACTTGTTCAAGTCTTTTATTTCAACTTCAATATACAAACAAAACACAAACGCGTTATAAAAACTCACCGATAAATAATAATGCTTCCTGGAACCAAGCTGATATGTTTTCGGACACGTTGTCATGAATTGGAATCCATTTATAAACGAATTCGGGAAATTGTTTATCTGCACCGGAAGTGGAAACGCTCAAGATTGCGGTAATTCCGACACGATTCAAGCTGACTGCATTCGTTGAATGGCGCTCGTCACCGATATAGAGGTGTGAAAGAAGTTCTGTTGGTAAAACCTGAATAAAATAAAGTGATATTAAAGTGTTGTTATGGAAATAATACCCAACAATGTTGTTAAAAAATACAGATGTGAAAACCTTCCTAAGATTGCTTTGCATATATTTTTTAATCAGGAAAAAGCCTCTGTATTTATTAGGTATTTTGTATTTTTAACAGCTTATACACGGCAGATTGAAGGCAACAAAGGCAATCTAAAAATTCTCCCGCAACTGACTCCCTCTCCTCGCCGCAAGTTATCGTGGTCACGTTTTACAACACACATCGAAAAATTACTCAGGCACATTCCCAATATCCCAAGTTTTGCTTGCAATAAACAGGACCGGCTATTATCATCACATGACAATGCAGTTGTTAATTGGCATGGGACAAGCAGGTGATAAACAGCGCACACCTCTTGCAAGTGACTCCCTCTTCACATCGCGATTTACACATTTTATAAATACATCGGGAAATGATGCGTCATCCTAAGATAGTATTTTTCCAAAATCAGAAATCCACGAATATACGTGTCCACGAATAGCCATGTTTTGAACATCTTTGACATTTCATGCCGGTGAATATAAATAGTTTTACAGGACGTGAATAGTTTTGTAAAAACATACTTTGTAAAACATACAAGAATAGAAGACGAAAATTACAATTTATTTTGATTACGTTGTATATCTTTAAGAATAAAGAACCATATGACCATGCATTACAGAGAAATGATAAACGAGCACGAACACAAATAATTCGGATAAAGTTATATAATAGATAAATATCCACAACTTATAAAGGGCGAAATGATGTATTGTCTACCCGAAGATCTTAATAATGCCTTGGTCGACATTAAATTTTCAAAGTTTGACTGTACGTTGTATCATCCTCTAGACTATGGGATTTAATATTTATGTTCTTATACCGAACCAACAAACAAACTGGAACTTCTTATAACAATAATTGTAAAACGGTAGAACAAGCCTTATACACTTTTCAATACTGACATGACGTCTACAGCTATTTTTTTAAGTGTCATGATAACACAATGTGGTGTTATAAATATGTTAACCTAAACCAGGGTGCAGGATCAAGTGACTTTGTGGGGTTCCACTTTTTAACTTTAATGGATTTAAACACGACGGCTAGTGTCGCTTTATTTTAAATAACTTTTTTAAACAATTTTTCTTAAGAATTTCAACTAGTGCATAAAAACAGATTTTGATGCTGCAAATGGCAATGTGAAATACATCAGAATTACTTTATTTAATTAGCCTATGTTCTTGTTCAAAATTCGATTTGTACTACGCGGTTATGTTTCACGGAACGTGACATTTTGTCAACGATTTCAGACGTATTCAAAGATTGATGCTTTCTATATACTAAATATTTTTTGCAAATGTATTTCAATAACTATTTATAATGATAACTAAGAAATATTTATATTCAGAAACATGTTTGAAGAACAAATACATATCGAAAGATACGTTCTGACAATAACTGCGATTTCTAAAACAAATCGTATTTTCAGTTTGCACGATTAACAAGAATCACAACATACTGCTAATTACACAGTGCAAATAGCATTGCAATAATTCGTGCTGGATATAATTTATTAAAACAGTGGATGGACGTAAGCATCTTTAGACACTTAAAATAAATGTTAAGTTTTTGCATATTTGTTCAAATATGGTTTTCCGTTGTTCTATATGTAGCTGGACGAGAGGGTGATATTATAGCGACATTAAAAATTGTTGCGCGATGGGAATATGAAATTGTAAAATGGGCAAGTCACGTGAAGTGTATTAAAATGTAATATGCATTGTAAATATATGTTAAATATAATAACCTTTGAATTTCATACAACATGCTACTGAAATACTTTTTTTTTTGAATTGGTTACATTTGAACGATATGTCAAATTACCGTAGTGTGAGTACATAAAAACAACACTTTAAATGCGCATGAGGTGTGACTGGAAATCAATGACCTAAAAGAGTATTACCTTAAAACGGCATTTTTAAAGGAAAATAATTGCCTTTAACATAAACATTTGCATAAAATAACATCCTCTTGTTACTAGCCTCTTTTCCTGTATATTCGGCCACTTAAGAGTGAAATTGACGTTTTCTACTCAATGAAAAGATTTTCAGCACAAGTGAGACATTTAATTAAACATTTGATATCTTCCCCAAAAATGTATGGCAAAATAATTAACAACGCAGATATTTCCTTAGTAACAGGCCAATTCTAGGTGGGCACCCTAGCAGTCCTGATTTGTTGGTATCTTTCCTATCAATCTGTTCAGTCAACATTTTTTATAGGAAAACATGAAACTTGTAAGTAATTTGGATATAAAACAGTAAATAAATATTCTTATAGACTAATAAACACAAAAATACTGTTAAAACGAGAATATTTTTCAGAATTATTGGTATTTACACAGGCATGGGTAGCCGATTTGACTTAATACTTACCTAAATTTAATTTTTCCCTAAAAACATTAAAAAATCACATGTTTTTAACCAAAATACAACATCTTATGTTATAGATTTTTTTAATTAAGCATAACTAACTTAAGTTTGAATCAGAAATATGTCATAATTACCAAAATAAGGGGATGGATTAATCTATAGGAATGGATGAAACAATAGGAAAGAAGGATATAAAAAAGGATATACTAATCATTGACTGAAAACATGTGCCTGAACCTGGCACATAATTAGTGAATAAACTTTATTGAAATAAACATGTGAATGCAATGCCATGACTTTGATCAGAAGACTCACCTGAAGGTCATCACTGGATGATGTTGTAAGATGCATATTTATTGGCGACACGTTGCACGCTCCTGCGGTTTGCATGTGTAGCTCGTGTATTTTGCCCTCGCACAGTCGCGGGTACATGGCCTTGAACGCTGTGTAGCCACCTGGGAAAAGATTCAATGTAGTGTCACCCATTTGGTAAGAAAAAGGTATCTTACTAGGATTATATTATATTATATTACGTTATATTATATTATATTATATTATATTATATTATATTATATTATATTATATTATATTATATTATTATATTATATTATATTATATTATATTATCTTACATTATATTATATTATATTATATATTCTTGTTTTTTAAAAGATTTTTGAAAACATTATTAATATTATTAATTTTTATATACATACATTAAGAGACGATAATCGATCTATAACTGTTTCTCGTTAAAGATACAACAGTTAAGAAATTTATGATAACGAATTAGCGACATCTTTAACGTGCATGAGTTGAAATATTAGTTAGATTGAAAGCTCCCTTTAATCAATAGTAAAATATGAACTTAACGCACATAAATTTAAATAACTTTGTTGTTCTCGAAACTATTAATAATCGTGTTGCGTAGTCAGTGTGTAGTTGTGTAACTACATCAGGGTTTTCTTTGTAAGTAGGAGTATTTACGCGTGTATTAAACACAAATGGAAGTTTGAACCGTGTTGTATTATTTCATCTTAGTATTCGACTTTATTAGCTTCAGGAAAATAATAATGTAAAACAACGAACTAAATACAGATGAAGTTTCCCATTTAATGCGCACAATTCAGTAAAATGACGGCTTAAGTATCACACTACCATTATTTTAAGATATTTTTAGAATTGTGAAACTATTAAACGGACGGATTGTGTTATGGAACATATACGAGAGAATAATAGCTATTTCATTGTGTTCTTGAATAAATAAATAATTTTCGAATAAACTTTGTTGGTCTGCTAATAAACAACGGTTTAGAGTTAGCCCTTTGTAGTTAAAACCACGCATCAGGGTCCGTATTTACAAAGAAACTTAAGAAAGGCTTACGGAAATTGTTTTCCTTCATAATAGTTCTGACGTTTCTGGAAGTGTGCTTTTATACATTTTCACATTTAATATTTAAACGAGTAAATATTTCTAAAATGAGTTTTGCATTTTATGAAAAGAAAACAGTGGATTTTTAATGCGAAATGTGTTATTAATTTTTAATTTATAAGAGACTTAAGTAAGGATTTCCCTTTGACGCTTTGTGACTACAGACCTTGAGCGAAAATGTTGCTACACAAAGATAAGGAACCCTGTACTTGAGTGAAAGGAACAAAATTTATTGCGTTGTGCTCGGATATAGGACTAGTTTTTGCATTGCGCATTTTACTTGGCATTTGGCTACAATAAAATTAGAGAGTAGCTTGCGAAATCGTATACCAGAAAGATAATATGATTATATTTGCCTTAAAGTTTTGACACGTATTTTTATTTTATCTAATTTTTAGATACGCAAAAAGCATATATACAACCATCAGTAATATAAACCCATCTAACTCCTTCAAGAAAAATGACATATTGTGTCAATAACAACATACCTTTTAAAATTGCAACGCTTTTCAATCCGTATGGGTGTTTCCGGATCCCTTGAATTATTAAGTCAACATCAGGAGGACTCGTGCATGACTTCCCCGTTGTCATACAGGGCCGCCCTTGAGAATTCTCCGCACTTTAAACGCTTCCGAACTTCCTGAGGAAGAAGGTGTTCCAAAATAAGGAGCCCTTTTTTGGCAAAACGTCGTTTCAAGATGGATGGACAAAAAGAGTGGACGGCACCTCTTATATGTCCCTTGTTGAAGGCCAAAAACGGTCTACAATCAAGAATGAGTGTTTTCGTTGACGATTCTTCGACATATTGAACAAAGCGAGATGCTGATATCCTCTCAACTTCCATTTGAAAATATTTTCTCCTTCACTATCTTTAATGAAGCACTGTTGTTTAGTTAAAATACAACTTCGTTCTACACGACTTTACTACTCTGCGATGCATAATAAAGCCATTGGGAACGACCGTGTACCAATATGTAAGTAAACCTAAATCTCAAACGTCTTCCGACAGACATAATAAGGAATATAAACACATACGTTAAAGCCAGTCGACGCTGACCATCCCTTTGAGCATGCGCACAGAGATCCCGCTCGTTCGATATGTGAATGAGTTTTCTCTCACAGAAGTTACGATCATGAGCTAGCCATTCTTTGGTAAGCAGCTAATATAATCGATCGCATGATGGGAGAAAGAAGCGAGGGCGTTAGGAAGATCAATACCGGCTCATTCACAGGCTTCTCGTTTGTCTTTAAGAATGACAGTAAAGTAGGATTTGACTTGAAAGGCTGGTCGGCTCCGTATTTCTCGCTGAAATGCTCTAGAGCGATGAACGAGGGGTCAACGATGTTTTAACGACGAAAAGCGAAGAAAGCCTTAGCGGAGGATTTGGTCCCTGCTATAAATGCAAATGAAATTCATTGTTTCTTGAGAATCGGGGATATTAATTATGAATAAATAAGTCATGCATTAACAAGTGGAACATTTGCATGCATATCTACATACTAAACCATATTGCAATATTAACATAAGTAAACTAAATGCACATGAATATTTTGTGTTACACACCGGGTTTAGTTCTGTACCGGGAGATCCTTCGGGGAATAAGTAAATTATTATCAAATGTCAATAGCGGCATTTAATGGTATATAGAAAAATAAACAGTACATGTAATGTCCAAGCGGTAATGTATGCTTTCGACAGAAAAACAGCAAATACAAAACCATTAAATATGTCGTGTTCTGATAAAACTGGGCATAATACATGTGCGTAAAGTGTCGTCCCAGATTAGCCTGTGCAGTCCGCACAGGCTAATCAGGGACGACACTTTCCGCCTAAACTTGATTTTCGGTAAGGAGGGACTTCCTTGAAACTAAAATTACCATAAAAGCGGAAAGTGTCGTCCCTGATCAGCCCGTGCGGACTGCACAGGCTAATCTGGGACGACACTTTACGCACATGAATTAAGCCCAGTTTTCTCAGAACAAGACACAAATGGTCTAACAAATCAAAGCTGTATTGGTCATTTAAAACGTCTTTTATCGTCGTGACGTTTACAAGTCAATCATCATAATATTGAATAATAGTATTTTAAGTCTTCACGTAATTTAGTTATATTCTTGTATTTAACACCGCATATTTTATATTATCATGTAGTTACTCGATTCTTCTTTGTGTACGTCTTAAGTGCTAATTCTAATGTGATAACTGAAATAGTCCCCGAAATAATATATAGTGTAATGTGCATGGTTATTGGTTTCTTAGCGTTTATTCGACTGACAAAGTTTGTTCTATTAACGAAAGACATCGTGTGCTGTGTACGTAACAGAATACAAAAATGGCGTACACCAATAAGTGTTTGTTTTAATAAATCAAATAGAGGATCGACATTTTGGTTACAAAATGTTGGTTTATTAGGAAATTGTCAATGAAGGTGTTATAACAAAAAATAGAAGTAAATATTGAGGTGGCGAAACCAAACACTTATTATACCGACGCCATTAAAGGAATCAAGAGAGACAAATCATATGACAAGGGTCGGCAAATGTGTCCAGAGTTAGAAGAATGGTTCACAGGCTTGCCCAGTTTTATTGTTATTGACTTTCACAGTCGGTAAAGCGATATGAGCCGCCTTACGCGAAAATGGGTCTAATGTCATATGCGACCAGCGTAGCTCCATATCAGCATGTGCAATAACGCATTCTGGTCATAAGCAAACAACTCCACCAAAAAGCCATGCAAGGTGTCGTGGTCTCGGGGTCAATAGCGGACAAGTTAGCTCCTGACCAGACAGCGCTTATGAGCATATATCATAATAGCTATTTTCGCATGACATGGCTGATATGTAATCGTGGCGACGTGCAAACGACATCATGCCCATTCCCAGCAGCAGTAACCTCTTCTATAGGTTAACGGTCACCTCTGTCCGTCACAAGTTAACTCCCTCCAGTTCCAAGTGACGTTTCTGGTACAATTCGTTAAGTTTACGTTCAATGGAATTTCTAGTCGATTGCGTTACCTGATTTAATAAATATAAGTGTTATTTCAGTATTTCTGGTTTGCTGTCAACATGTTACAAGTTAACAGAAAATAACTGATAGATTATTAAATAATAAAAATACGAATATTTGAATGACCGGTATTCATCAAAATGTTTTTTTACAAAGGTGAGGATTTTAAAGGGGCCTTTTCACAGATTTTGGCATTTTTTAACTTATTCATTAAATGCTTTATATCGATAAATGTAAACATTGGATCGTAAAAGCTCCAGTAAAAAATCAAGAATAAAATTAAAAAAAGGAAAAGAACATTGCCCGGACCAGGTTTCGAACCACTGACCCCTGGAGTTTTGCCAGAGTCCTGAAGTAAAAACGCTTTAGCCTACTGAGCTATTCCGCCGAGTACATATACACAAAGTATTTTATACCTTATATAAGCAATCTTCGTAGTTTCACAAAATTTAACGACAAAAACAGAACTCTCCAAATTATTCAATCGTTTCGCGTTGCAACGCTTTATAATTTTTAGGTTTTAAAATCGTTAAAAGATGCATATAATGGCTATATTAGACCATGGTAAATGTTCAGTATTACTGTTTCCTCACAAATATCATAACTAAAACGAAAATTTGCGAATCTGAAACAACTTTTTTCAATTTTGTCAATTTACCAAAGCGTGAAAAGATCCCTTTAAAGAGGTATGACCCGACTTTGTCAAAATTTTGCACGGAGGTTGCACGTCATGAACTAACCACCTGCAAGCACGTCATGAACTTACCACCTGCAAGCAAGTCCATGAACTTACCACCTGCAATCTTTTTAAAGGTTTCGTTCCAAGCCCGGCCACAAAACATGAGTGGGAATTAGCCATAAAATCCTTTTTACGGTCATCGTCCGACTACCTTTCGTTCAAATAGGACAGTAGTCCGTAACTGGCATGAGTACAGTTTCCCAGAACGAGGCTCAAAGTGTTTCTGCTTAATGGTACAACTTTCATCAACATGGGAACTTGTCTACTTGCCTACGTTGGTGCAGTTTTTGTCCGTTTTGGAGTCATGCCATCCTCTTTATAAAACGACTTGAGCTGCAAACTTTGTACTTTGAAAAATCAAATCCATACGTGCATGTGTGAAGCAAAGTAAAGTATTTGCAAACACTTTTGTTACGATCACAGGAAAATACATACATTTTGTATTCATGCACTTTCATTTTACGGCAACATATGGATATCGTAAGGACATGATATACAATCAAATCAGAGAACAGCGTTCATAAAAAACAAGGGAAATGACCAAAGTGACAGTTGCAGGCAGGTGTATGCGCATTTTTAATACTGTATCTGGATGCTATTTACAGACTTATGGCGAGTTGTCTTTTAAATCTGTTAATAGTTAAAATGTATCGTTTTTTAAATTAAATTCCGAATAGATTAATAATCAGCATGAGTTGTAGACATGTTAAACATTAAAATAATTATTGCTGCTTAAAAGCCCATTAACAACTGTTTGTTTGCATTTCTGAGGTTAGGCTAATATCCTCGTTGATGCCATAAAATCAGAATTTCTAACAGTTTAAGTAACCAATTTGGTCATAATTAAATAAAGAATCGAAAACTGTTCTTTTACATTATGTTGAACCAGATCAAACTCAAACACAGTAACTGTTATAAATTTATTTTAATCGACTTACTGACATAAATAACACACATTAACTGTATGGATGCATACAATGATACATGAAATGGAAATGTCAATAATGTACAAGGAAGTGTAACAAGGATGAAGGCATGATCAACACAGACATCACATCAATTTTAAAGCACTTACCTTAGATATGAAAAGCATTTGTACAGTTTAGTCAACTTTAACTTTACATAACAACTGTCCAATATATATTGCTTATAATACATAATACATTACTTATTACAAGCTCCATTCATTTACTTTCATTTAAATTACCATTAAAACGTTGAATACTGACCCTGTTCAGAATATATTCTTACATACTAAATACAATCATAAATAAAGTGATGGAACTACTACCAGTAGAAGTGTCAGTAGCCTCAACAGCTCATAGCTTTTTTTCAGCTGTTTGAAGTGAAAACTGGCACAAGTGCAGACTGCTCAGTAGCTAGGCTGTCTACCAAACCTTGTGTGAATAATCAACATGGTAGCTTACCGACCAAAATCAACAAATGCGCAGGCTGGTCTGGAGCTACGCTGGCCACATATGGCATCAGACAACATTTTTTAATTGCGTGGTTCAAATTTGTCCCCAGTCAACACTATGTTACATATGGCATAAGACACATTTTTGCAAGATGCGACTAAATTCTGACTTAAGTTACTAGAGTAGGTTTCCATGTTTTAGTGGCACAATATTTCCCTGGGAGAACAGAACAATATGGCTATTTGTTTTACATTGTTTTACATTCCTTAGTAGCAAAACATATATAGGTGGACAGATCATTGAATAAGACACGTTCTGAGAAAATGGTGCTTAATGCATGGGCATCAAATATTGTCCCAGATCTTCACGTGAAATCCACAAATCAGATGACAGCTTCAGCTTTCGTGGAATTTTTCGTGTTAATGAAGTCTCTTCAGAACTTAAATCCAGTCTAGGCAGAAAGTGTCAGCCCTAATAATCTGGGTTGACACTTAACTCATAAGCATTTAGACATGTTTTCCCTGAACGAAGCTCACATAGTCAAGACTGGGCCCTTTAGCCGTCACAACTTATATACACTGTCACAGTTTTATATCCACTACGCCCTCTCTATGTATTCAGTCCCAGGACTAAATCCGAGGACTGAGTGACAACAGGGAGTTGGAAATCTCCATCAAGATCACTGTGTTCCTGTTTCATTGAACCGTTTGTTTGTTCGTCTTTCTTAGCGTTATTGATAAATATTCCCCCCGAGCCTCTCTGTCGTTTTAAGGCATGCTTGTGTCTGGACTCGTACAGATAACGCTGAAACATAAACAAGTTAACCCTTCACTTCCACTCAGATACACACTTTGAGGCATTTGTAGTCCCAAAGAAAATAAATTTAAGTTAAAAACCTTTCGTAATAGATTTAAGTTTTAAACACTTTATTGCCAACCGTAAGTTACTGATGAGAAGCAAACAGCATAAAACAAGACTAGATGCATTAAAGTATACTCACAGACTGTTCTGGCTTAATGGTAGTTGCATATAACCATTTTTTACTTTGCTTCTAAAGGGAAAGGGTTAAGCTAAGGTTTATTGCATAATTTTACTCACTGGTACTCGTTTTAACAACTGGGTGCAGAGGGAAAATAAGGGATATACATATTTGCTTAAACAAGAGGGCGATGATGGCCCTGAAGCCCCAACCTTAGTTTGATGTGAACCAATAGTCTAAACTTGACCTGATGACTAAGTTTTTGGACGCACAAGACTTGGCCTAGATATAATTAAAAACAAGATGTGTTTGTGAAACACTATGTCCCCCCCCCCCATTATTTGATCTTTGACCTTGAAGGATGACCTTGACCTTTCACCACTCAAAATGTGCAGCTCCATTAGATACACATGCATGCCAATTATCAATTTGCTATCTTCAATATTGCAAAAGTTATGGCAAATGGTAAAGTTTGACGCAAACAAACCAAAAAACAGACGGGGCAAAAACAATAGTATAGACAGGGGGACATAAAAATACAAACCGAGTTTTGTCATGATTGAGTCTTAAATGTGGCCTTCCTAGTAGTAACAAGATTCTTGAAAGATTTGATCTGGTGACCTAACTTTTGAACACATGTGACCCAGATTTGAACTCCACCTAGCACCTAGATATTAAAGATTAAGATTTTGACCAAGTTTTGTCAAGACTGAGTCCTACATGTGGAGACCAGGGTAGTAACAAAGTTTCTAAAGATTTACCCTGTTGACTATTTATTGGACGCAGGTGACCCATATTAAAACTGGGCCTAGATATTGTAAGATTTACCTGTCTTTCTTTGGGTATTCTGCCAAGGGACTCCAGTTTAGCTCGCGCCTGGCGCCGTTTCAGTATACGGTTGTATTGCTTAGCGTTCACATAGAGAGGTTCTTCTCCAGTCTCGCCGGGCTGAAATAGGACAAGGAGTATTTAAGATAGAGCCTGGCTCTGCGAAAATAGGGCATAATGCATGTGGGTATTGTTAGCCTGTGCATTCACAAAAGTGAGTAACAATCAGACAGTCAACCTAAATTGGATGACACTAAGAGGAGACTTGTTTTGAATGTATGGAACCTTACTAATGTTATATTAATCTATATTACCCGGTATATACATTACTCATTAAACAAACATAATGAAAAGATTAGTTTAATACATCAAAACTTGAATTCAGTGCAGTAAAGAATATTTCTTTAATCTTCTGATTGGATTTTTCAAAGAAAAGATGGCAAAGAACTCATGTCTATTAATTTTTAGTATTTTCTTTCAAAACCCTTCAAAGAACAGGCGTTTCCCAGGGCCATTAAGCATAGGGAGCCCCCGTGCCAATAAACAAGAGCACCGCCTTGCGGGTGCAGACCGCCTATCTACTTTTTCTTTTTAAAGGTGAAGGGACCTATCTCAATACTTCAATCAAAAAAGATGGAGGGGTGGGGTGGAGAGGGGTGTATAGTATTGGTCATTTATTACATTATCTTCCAAAAATAAGAAATAAAAATACAAAACAAAAAATTAAAATAAAAAAAAAATTGGGGGGGGGGGGGGATTCTTGGGTGGGATAGTTGGATGGTCTTTCATAAATAAAATAATAAAAATAAATATTTTTGTTTTTTAACCATGTTTAAAAAAAAATGTTTTTTTCTTGTTGGGGGGGGGTCGGGGGGGGGGGGGGTATAGTGTGAGGATGTGGTCATTTATAAGATCTTTAAAAAGGGGGATTCTGAGGAGGGGGGGGCATGGAGGATGGTTTTGGTGGAGTCTATTGTAGTATGTCAGGTAAGAGTTGTGTTGTCAAAGTATCAATCAAATATGATCATAAATAACGAAGTCATGGCAATTTTAGCAAAAGTTAATTATTTGACCTTGAGAGTCAAGGTCATTCAAAGGTCAAGGTAAAATTCAACTTGCCAGGTACAGTACCCTCATGAAGTTTGAAAGCAATAGCCTTGATACTTTAGAAGTAAAGTGGATGTAAACACAAAATTTAACCATATATTCAAAGTTATTAAGTCAAAAAATGGCCATAATTCCGTCAAAATGACAACCAGAGTTATGCAACTTGTCCTTTACAGCCCCCTTATGATAGTTTGCGAGTGTTCCAAGTCTGAAAGCAATAGCTATGATACTTTAGGAGTAAAGTGGAACAAAACACAAAACTTTTCTAAGTATAAAGAGGCCATAATTCTGTCAAAATGTCAGTCAGAGTTACATACCTTTGCCTGCACAGTCCCCTTATGATAGTTAGTAAGTGTCGCAAGTATGAAAGCAATAGCTTTGATACTTTGGGAATAAAGTTTACCTAAACACAAAACTTAACCAAATTTTCAATTTTCTAAGTATAAAAAGGGCACATAATTCTGTCAAAATGCACGCCAGAGTTATCTAACTTTGCCTGCCCAGTCCCCACATGATAGTAAGTAAGTGTACCAAGTTTGAATGCAATAGCTTTGATACTTTATGAGAAAAGTGGACCTAAACACAAAACTTAACCGGACGCCGACGCAGACGCCAAGGTGATGACAATAGCTCTTTTTTTTTTCTTCAAAAAATAGATGAGCTAAAAAATCAGGGTTATCCCCGAGACTGGATTCTAATTTTTATCTTTTGTGCTTGTTTTAGCATTCAGTAAATGCCAAAAATAAACAAGAGCTGTCACAATAGGATGACTTATGCCCTCTATAAACGCTTGATAGAAGTTATGAGCTTTTTTCAAAACCTAAACGCAGATTTTGAAACCTAAACGCGGACCCTAAGTTCAAGGTCAAGGTCACAGGGGTCAAAATTTGTGTGCGTATGGAAAGGCCTTGTCCATATACACATGCATACCAAATATGAAGGTTAAATCTCAAGGGACATAGAAGTTATGAGCATTTTTCGAAACCTAAACGCAGATTTCAAAACCTAAACGCGGACCCTAAATTCAAGGTCAAGGTCACAGGGGTCAATATGTTTGAGCGTATGGAAAGGCCTTGTCCAAATACACATGCATACCAAATATGAAGGTTATATCTCAAGGGACATAGAAGTTATGAGCATTTTTTGAAACCTAAACGCAGATTTGAAACCTAAACGCGGACCCTAAGTTCAAGGTCAAGGTCACAGGGGTAAAAATTTGTGTGCATATGGAAAGGCCTTGTCCATATACACAGGCATACCAAATATGAAGGTTATATCTCAAGGGACATAGAAGTTATGAGCATAACTGACAGACGGACAGTCCGATCACTATATGCCCCCTTTTCTTTGAAAGGGGGCATAAAAAGAAGACCATAATAGAATTTCAACAAACGCTCGGCTGTGGGTGCAGTTATGAATAAATGAAAGCTTGTCAGAAGAATATTAGAGGTCACAGTGACCCTGACCTGTGACCTAGTGACCCAAAAATGGGTGTGGCGTGTAGAACTCGTCAAGGTGCAGCTACATATGAAGTTTCAATGTTGTAGGTGGAAGCATTTTGAATTAGAGCCAATGTTAAGGTTTAGCACAACGCAAACCAGCTGACTATGACAATACCTGTTTTTTTTTCTGGTAATAGCAGTTTAAAAAAATCAAACCCATCCCTACGTGCACGTCTTTAACCCTGTGCCTTATCAAAATGCAGGGGGAAAGACCAAGTGTATGGAAGGCAGGGAGCAAACACAACAATTGAAGCCCTAACCATGACCGTTTAGGACAACCTTGACCCTGCATGACGGATTAAAGCCTTCTACACATCATCTCAATGCACTTAATATTTGAGGCAAGCATAATGAAGATCCTTCATAGGGTTTTGGAGATATTAAGCCAACAAGACAATGTAGGCTCAAACCTTGACCTTACTTCACCATGACAGGCTCATGCGTTAGAAATTAAGAACTGCCCATCATCTCAATGCTCGTAACATTTGATAAAAGGTTTATGAAAATGCTTCGAAGGGTATAGGAGAAATAGAGTGGTAGATGACAAACAAGGCTCAAACATTGACCTTTAGGTAAGGCCTTGAGCTGGCCCAACTCACTCATGACTTCAGAAGTTTTTTAAGCCATATGTTTAATTGATGTCATTCAGTAACACTGTTGTGACTGTTAAAGACTTGTTTATGTATCTGGTTTTATTGTTGTTTCAACAGGAAATATGATTGCAAAGTAATTATAATGTTTTTTTAGAAGAAAAAATAATTTAAATATTTAATGTATAATATCAATATATACCCCCCCCCCAAAAAAAATTGTGTGTGTGGGGGGGGGGGGTTAGTGGAATGTGTACGTAATTATATAATAAGCACTTTTATGCAAATTTAATGCTTTTAGTGAGTTGTTTATTTATTTTATTTTTTACTTGATCATCGATTTAATTTACAATAAAGAGAATTTCAGGAGTAGGATTCACACATTTTGTATTCAGTAAATGGTAAAATAATGCAACTCATTTCAAGAAATAAACGATAAACCCCCCAAAAAACTTCTTGATTTCTCCTCACTTCTCCTTAAACGTCAGTCAAGAGAGAAGTGACTTGTCCCTAAAATTAAACCCTGGGCAGACCCCTGTTTCTCACTATTGTCTGACAAATTGCAATTGTGTACCGTTTGGTACAGGTGCATATTGTTTTTTGCTTCCATCTATCCAGTTATCTGGACATATAATAAACTTTTTTACAAAGTACCTGTAATATATACTCTTGAATTATTCAAATATGCTACCAAAGTAGTTACCATGGCTATCGGCGCCCCTTGCTGCTGTGATGGAAGATTAATCACCTGTATACCTGCAAAAGAGCAACAATATCATTCATCTAGCTGATATTTCAATGACATGTATGTCACAATACAACATTGAATGGAAACGCTTTTTACACTTGGAAACCTTATAACATACATGATATTGAAAACAATATATTAAATAAGCCTTGCTCTGGGAAAATTGGGCTTAATGCATGTGCCTAAAATGAAGTCCCAAATCAGCCTGTGCATTCCCCACCGACTATTCAGAGACGACATGTTCCTTTCCTTCCTATAAAGGAAAAATAACCATATAAGCAGTAAGTGTCGTCCCAGATCTGCATGTGCGGAGGACACTTTTAATAAATTAGGTCCAGTTTTCCTAAAGTGAGGCACAAATATATTTACTTAAAGCCACACACCTTGAAATGAAATACATGTTAATCTATACATATAAATGCAATTTGAAAGTGTTCAAAATTGTCATTAAATCTATAGCCTAGTTAGCAAGTTATTTATTATTTTTTTAATTTTAAAATCGAAAGTGGGATTTCTATATGTATACGTGCATTTTGACAAACGCGATTATTTTTAAGTTTTAAAGCGTAAAAATGACGGATTTCTTCCTTATTACCACCAGATATATTCTTAGTGGCATAGATAAAATTTAATCTATAGCCTTGTTAGCAAGTAATTTATTATTTTTCAAACGGTAGCGCTTTAAAAACCGAAAGTAGGATTTCTAGACGTATACGTCCATTTCAACAAATGCGATTATTTTTAAGTTTTAAAGCGCAAAAAAGATGGATTTCTAACTTGTTACCACCATATATATTCTCATTGGCATAGATAAAATATGTTTCTTATTTATACTTAAATTTACTAAGCCATGTATTTCATTTCAAGGTGTGTGGCTTTAAACTAAGGCAACAAAGACTAATCTGTTATCTTTTAGTACAAAGTATATGATTAGTGAACGTATGAACATCACAGAGTAATGACACAAAATAAGTTGTTGCAACTTTTGAGACATCACATTACATTAAAGTAGCTAACTGCATTACTGTTCTTGACTGACCAATATTTTGGATAATCTTATTTTAATTGTTTAAACATTTTATACCAATAAATGAAACATGTAATATGGCTATATTGTAAGGGTAAAAATGTATTGCCATATACTACTGAAATCATAGGGAGGATTTCAGTACCAGCATTAAGCCATGCTAGCTTCTCATTCAGTATTTTAGGGTTGGAAATGAAGCCTTTAAAACTTGCATCTATTAAGAAAGTTCTTAAATTAAACTTGATTTTTTAATGTACAACAAACGTGTAAAAATGGTTAAATATGTTGACGTACGTTGTTTTTCAGTGCTCCAGCCAAGATTTCAAAATAGGGCAGGGTAAAATGCTCTAAAAAGGGCACTTATGCGCAGTATAACTAACATGAGTATCTATGACTGATCATGTATGGTGGTAAATATGTAGGTAATAACATTCAAACTGAAATGTCGTCAGCTGTGCAATGTTGATTTTTTAATCAGTTGGTGTCACACTCTTGTATAATTATACACTTTTAGTTAAAGTAAAGTATTTCTTAAAATAAAGTTAATCCATAACAAATCATTGTTCCTTATAGCAAAAGCCAGAATTTCAACGCTAGATGTTGTATAGTGACATAGATTAATCTAGATACAAAATGACTTTTTTGTGTGCGACAATATATGCCGTCACGATATCTGATCATTTAAGAGTGAACGCGAGACTGGCTTCATGCAGCTCCAGAAGAATGATGTATTCATGAGAACTATGTCCTGATTCCAAACTGCCCAAAACCAATCTCACGTTTGCTCGTAAATGTTTGGATAGCGAATCCGGAAATTCACAAGTAACTTTGGGATTATGTGAACACAGGTAAACTTAGGATATTGTAAACCCTTTACCACTTGAATACATATTTTGATGCATTTGTAGTCCCTTCGAAAGTTAAATTAATTAAAGACCTTTCTTATTAAATTCAAGTTTTAAAGGCCTCATTTCCAACCCTTAGTTACTGATGTCAGCACACAGCATAAGACCTAAACAGACTGTGGTTTACTCGCAGGCTGTTCCTGTTTTATGCTGGTTGCAAAAGCCATTTTCACTTTGCTTCTTATGGGGGAAAGGGTTAACACAGGTAACTTTGGGTAATATGAGCACAGGTAACCTTGTGGTAACTGGACGGGCTTGTTGTTGGCATCCACGAGGACGAATGAGGTCTGTCCGCCCACCGTGATCTGATTGAGGAACAGCATCTGGGGGATACCCATCGTGTTGGGAACTCCTGACCCGCCCAACATTGTCTGAAAAGAAATAAAGGCCTTTTATTTTATTATATCTTTTTTTTTTTTTGGGGTGGTAAAAATTCAGCCCTGCATTCCTAAACTCAAATGTACATGGTCATCTATTTTCTAAATTACTGCCTAGCATTCCAACTTAAAGGCTAAACAAACAATAAATACAATTTAATATTTAGTTAATTTCCCTATCCAGCTGAAATGTAAACCTTAGTAAATGCAGAATTGAAAACACTTTAATTCTCAATTTTCAAGTACAATTGTATTTGTAGGAAAAAAGTCATTTTTTTGCATTTTGTACAAGATTTTGTAAATGCAACAGAGGAAGTACAGTGTAATTATTAAATACCTTATTTAATTTTCTAAATTTGTAAACAAATACATGTAAAATAAATTTTAGAGAACCCTAAAGACAACATTTATCAGGATTAACAAGACGTATAACACTAACACTTTCATTAACTGCACATATTGACTAACAAGTGTACAATAGGGCTTAATGTGTGTTTAGTCCACACAAGCTAATCTTAAATGACTCTTCGCTTAAACTGGATTTTTGTTAACTAAAGACAAGAAATTCCATCAAAGCGAAAAGTGTTGCCCCTGATTGAACTGTACACACTGCACAGGCTAATCTTGGATGATATTTATGCAAATGCAAAAACCCTGGATTTCCCAGAGAACAGCAATTATTCTAGCAATCAAACACAGTTGTACAAGAACTATTATGCTTCTGTCATTCATACCTCAAAAAATAATAATCATTATTGCCTTCCTTAGATTCAAAAAGTCAAGAATTAGAACTGATCTGTAGAAAAATCAAGACTTAAAACTGATCTGTAGGTTGGTCTCTAGGCTAGCATGACTGAGAGTCAGTCAAATGTTGTAATTTGTTATTGATTGCTTACATTTTTATCTTTTTCATAGGAAAATTGAAGAGTAAAAATGTAATATTCTTTAAATCTGATGGTCAATCGGTCAAAATGAAATATTTCTTAAAATCGGACAGTCAACTGGTTACAATTCAATATTTCCTCAAATCTGAGTTTCAAGTGGCAAAATGAGAGTGAAATTAAAGCCCTCCTCCTGCCCATGTCTACTTACGGCTTGCTGCTGCTGTGCAGTCTGAGGCTGAGTGTTCTGTACAAGCACTTGCTGACCAGCCTGCTGCAGCAGACTGGCCTGGGAGTTACTCACCTGAAATATTTGTGATAGCAAAATGGTATTTACCCCTTCCTGCTTAGAAGCAAAGTGAAAATGGTTATATGCAACCAGCATATAACCAAAACAGCCTGTGAGTAACTCGCAGTCTGTTCTGGTTTTATGCTGTATGCTGCTCATAAGTGTCATAGGTTTGGAAATGAAGCCTTTTAAACTTTATCCTCATAAGAGGACTGGTGTTACTTAATTTAAGGGACTACAAATACGTCCTTATGTGTATATGACTGGGAAACGGTTAAGTATCCATACTGAACTGTGGTCAGAGCTTTTGTTCACCTCTTCAAGCAGTCTCCACAAATGACCAAAACAAAGTCTGCACAGGCTCAGGAAGAACACTTTCAGTTTTTATGGAATTTTTTGTTGACATGATGTCTCAACGGAAAGCCAAGCGGACTGCACAGGCTTATCTGGGATTACACTTTATGCACAAGCATTAAGCCCATTTTTCCCTGATAATGACTCACATTTCCCAGGCCTACCTGTATAACATTGTTGCCAGCCATGAGCTGCTCTGCAGACACCACCTGTCCGTCGGCCGTGACGTACTGTATCTGCTGAATGGGCTCTCCATTCTCATTCAAGGTCAACTGATGCCCATCCGAGTCGTAGATGGCGTACTCTGGACCATCACTCATGGTGCTGTACTACAGAGAAAAACATTCAAATTTTTTAACCGGTGATTTTTTTGTTGGGTTGTCCTAACTAGTGGCTGCTGTAGAAACTTGTATTCGTTTACATGTAGGCCACATATGATCATAAATCATAACATGGTTTCTGTATGCAATAAAAAAATATTTATAAAACAAAACAGTTTTAAAATCATTATTATTAATTTTGCTTTTAAACAATGTTGAAAGTAAGAACTTTAAACTACAATAAGTTTTACAAGTGGCAAGAAAAGAAATTCGAGCCCTGAAAGTGTTTTCGATAATATTTTAACTAAGGTTCAACTTACAGCGATGGAAAGAGAATTTTACTAAATAGACACTTTTTTTTGCAAACCTTCAATTGGGACTTTTACTTGTTTTAGGCAGTCATACAGGAAAAAACATACTTATTGATATTGGGAATGGGGCTGTTTACATAAATATAAAAGATCATGTATGAAAACCAATGTCATATTTTGTAACTTACAAAGCTGATTAAAAAGTTTACATTTTTCTAAAATGCAATGTTTTTTATTAAAACTCTAGCTATCCAATTTAAACATGGGACACTGATTCGTGGTTCTGATATGCTGAAATCAAAAGTACATGTACACTGTACTTTTGAAAGGAGCAAGGTTAGAAAAACTCTACTAATAAGGGAGCATTACCTTCATAAAAATCACTAAAAAAGAACGTGATAACCAAATATAATTTATTTACAATTTGACCTGTATTTTGTGACACTTTGTGTTGAACTTTTCTCAGGCAAGGAAAATTAATGCATTGAAAGTTTTCATTTTTATGTTTGTGCTTTTGAACAAAAAAAAATGATGAATTGGAATCTTCTAAGACATTTGGTTAAACATGTAAAATGGCTCTGGCTGGGTTAAAATTTTCTTTGACATCCATATTTGCTATTTGAAAAATGTTGTCCCTAATTTCTTAAAATAAGAGCCATTTTAAACCCATTAATTTATTAAAGTATTTAATGAGTATACAATGCTTTCATTCTTTGTATTATTATTATAAACCCATAATTCAATAGTCCATACTGGTATGTCCAGTTTAAATATGTGGTCATGATACCATAAACATACACTGTAACTTCAATATCAGCTACAAACCCATGTCATTTGCTAAATCATGGACATGCATATAAACTCTACCCAGGGCTTTTCACCCTTATAAAACAGGGGCCGAAATTCTGCCCCTTCCCAATTGAAAATAAAGATCATTTTTTCCCACAATTGATAGAGGAATTTCCAAAATTGTAAACATAAATATATTTATTTTTTTAATTAGACATGTTGGGCATCTCCCAAATTGAAAAGCAATAAGCTCTAATACATGTATGATTAAGAATGCACCACAATGTGTCTTTTAATGCGTCTGCACAATGAAAAAGACCTTGTTTCAAAAATGTTTAAAAACACGGCCTTCCCAAAAGGAGCAGTTATCACGCATGAAATTCCCAATATGAAAGGCTAGGGCCTTTTCCTAATTTCCTGATGAAAAGCCTTGCTACCATATAAAAACCTGGATAAATACATTGTACTGCTTTTGTAGAATAAATACATTATCATACATCTCTGATTAATTCAATATAACAATGAATTCAATGTAAAAAATGATAATTCTGGCCAATATCAACGATGAATATGCTTAAGAATTTCATAGATAATATGGAAAACATACGCCATATTTAACAAAGTGACGTGTGCAGTGAATTATGGCACAAGGGTTTTTAAATTGAACATGCGCAAAACAGGTAACACAAAGTGCGTGCATGCGGCACTGTTTAATTAAACAAGGGCTGTTTGTAAAACATGCATGCCCCCCATATGGGCTGTCAGTTGTAGTGGCAGCCAATGTGTGAATATGTTTTTTGTCACTGTGACCTTGACCTTTGACCTAGTGACCTGAAAATCAATAGGGGGTTATCTGCCAGTCATGATCAATGTACCTATGAAGTTTCATCACCCTAGGCCTAATTATTCTTGAGTAATCATCAGGAAACCATTTTACTGTTTAGAGTCACTGTGACCTTGACCTTCGACATAGTGACCTGAAAATTAATAGGGGTCATCTGCCAGTCATGATCAATGTACCTATGAAGTTTCATGATCCTAGGTGTAAGCGTTCTTGAGTTATCATCCGGAAACCATTTTACTATTTCGAGTCACTGTGACCTAGACCTTTGACCTAGTGACCTGAAAATCAATAGGGGTCATCTGCCAGTCATGATCAATGTACCTATGAAGTTTCATGATCCTAGGCGTAAGGATTCTTGAGTTATCATCTGGAAACCATTTTACTGTTTCAGGGTTTTCCCCAGGCCATTTAAGCGCCCCTTGCCAGGGCCCTTGAATTTCGAAATCCCAGTCCCCGGGGCACTTGAAATTTTCCGACCTGTGTGTTTTTCAGTGAAAGAAAGTGGAGATTGTAAAAAAAAAACAAAGGTTTGTCTATCAGTGTATCAATATTCCCTGTTTTAAAAGAGCACACGGTACCTACTTTCACAAGTAATCGCCATAAACACCACATGGGTAATGGATAATCCACTGATAAGAGAATAGCATGACGCGCGTATAGATTATTCTAGCCAAATTACACAGTCATTTAAATGCTGACAAGGATGTATCAGGTAACTTTCCAGTCGTCAAACTGTTATGTTCATCATCCAATCGGTTACGCGAATGCTTATGAGGGCGGGGTTAACTATCGACCATTATTTTTGATTGACGTCAGGCACGATGTAAAAGTTTATCGCAGCTTGATTAGCAAGAATTTGTACCATTTACGTAATAAAAAAGTACATTTAAGACGGTTTCGGGCATCATCATCACACCTTTTTACTGTAAACAAGTGTTACCTATGACTCTTGTAATTAAAACAAGAAATTTACTGAAAGAGGTAAAGAAATAATTACTTATAGCTAGTAAGTTGTGCAAATAACTCCCAGTTACAACTATGCGATAACAATTTAATTCCAGTACATGTATTTTTCATCATGTCCATTTATAACGTTTTGCTGGCATTTATTCGACACCTAATGTGTTAACAAATTTTCGTTGAATTAATTACGCACACTGGTAAATTTTCAATAATCAATACTTAGAAGACTGATGATGGCAACCAGCCGTAATCCTCGTGAATTTCATGCATAATTCCGTCAAAACATTTATTTGACTTAAGTGTTTAAACAAATTATCGTTAAATTCATAATGCAACTGTTAATATTTATTAAAATCTCAAATGGGAATAATTAAATTTGTCATCCGATACCCTTTCCCGTATGTCGACGTTAACGCGTTTTTAATCCGAAACACACTTCCGAATGTAAATGTTACCGCAACGTTAAAATATTCTTGCTTCAAATTAGTAGTGCAAATTTATTTTGTGTTGAATCTTTTTCTCAATTAATAAGAGCGCGAAAATTATGCAGCATGTACAACGTCGCGTGTATTGTTTTAACAAGCATACAATACGGGGGGACCCTACAACACGTCAGAGGATTGACGCATGTTCAGAGGCAATATTTCATCAAATCTATAAATAGTCATTTAAAATTTATTTGATACTATTGAAAAATGGCAAGGTTTGTTTACAAGAAATAATTGAGAGCTTTTATCGTAAATATTTACCAGAAAATGATTTATAAAAACGGAATAAACGGGATTATCGGATAATAAATAAAAACTTGAATAGTAGTATGTATCTTGTATGCAGTAATAGAGTCGAGTTGAAACGGATGTATTGGAGAATCGTTCGAGTCAGGATTTTACTGTCAGTATGGGAAAGTTTTAAAACAATTAAACAATATAAAAAAGTATATATATTTTTAAATGACAGGCTTTTTTTTGAAGAGTCATAGCGCACCAAATGACGTCTTTCGACGCTGTTTTTCTTTGAGTTAAAACGCACCTCAGAGCGTTAATTGACACGTTAAATTTAAAAAAAGTCAGCGTCGGGAGGGGACCCCCCTTCCGGACCACCCCTATCAGCCCCGGGGCGCCTGACAAAAATCCTGTGGAAAGCACTGTGTTTTGAGTCACTGTGACCTTGACCTAGTGACCTGAAAATCAATAGGGGTCATCTGCCAGTCATGATCAATGTACCTACGAAGTTTTATGATCCTAGGCGTAAGGATTCTTGAGTTATCATCCGGAAACCATTTTACATGTAATGCAGGTTTTTTTCCCCACTTTTTGGGAAGATAGCCCATGGCTTTGGAATTGGGAATTGTATCGGCATTTTCACGAAATTGGGAAAATAAATTCATTAGCCTTTTTTTCCACACGAAAAGTCCACAGATTAGGGAAATACCAAATTTGATATATATTATATTATAACTCTTTATAATCATTCATATTAAAAGAACAAAATCATATAATACTTTGTTAGATGTAATTGAATTAAAATTGAGTTAAAATACGCATTAGACACACTTTGGGAAAACAGTATACTTTTTGGGATTGGAAACATAGCCGAATTTCGGCTATAAAATCGGGCCAAAAAAAAACCTGTACTGTTTCGAGTCACTGTGACCTTGACCTTTGACCTAGTAATCAATAGGTGTCATCTGAAAGTAATAATCAATGTACCTATGAAGTTTCATGATCCTAGGCCTAAGCGTTATCGAGTTATCATCCGAAAACCATCTGGTGGATGGACCGACAGACCGACCAACATGTGCAAAACAATATACCCGCTCTTCTTCGAAGGGGGGCATAAATATTAAATTATAACAACCAATGGACATGTGAATTTAAATTTAGATTGGTTAAGCTATGCTTTTTGTGCCATGCGGTCATGAAATAAAAGCGTGCATCACTGGAACTGTGGATTGGTTTGCTATAAGCGTCCTATGTCAAATTTGTGTGTATAAATACACTTTTGTTTCTAAGAGCCCTGTAAATAGTTAATACACTTACTTGATAAAAGCGAATAAATTATAAAGTAAAAGATATTTTGTTTTGTTCGTGTGCACAGCATAAAGTCTTATTCCAGGGTTCTCAATAAGAGCCGGCTGCCGGCCAAATCGGCCGTTTGAAATGAGATTTTGGCCTGGTTGAAAATCGCTAAGATTTGGAAAATCGGCAATTGACTTTTCGAAATTTGAGTGTCTTTTTGGTAATTTGACTAATATTTGCTATTTAGCAAAGACGTCGCTTCATTATCTCCCTTAACGCATTACAACAACAACAATGAAAAGGCTTATATTGGAATCGGTCAAAAAAGCAGTAAAATATTTTGATGTTCTGTTCATCACATGTTGAGTTAAAATTTAACATAAGTAATAAAGAGCTTTTTCCATTTATCTTTTGTTAGTTAAAAAAGCTAAAATTCAAAAATGCACACACAAATTTAACCGTCAAATGCTCAAATTTAAGTGCGTGGTTGACCACTAAAATACGGTAGCCATAAAATGGTCCAAATTGCAGGTCCAAAATGCAGGAAATCAAGTGCTCAATTTTTTTTTTTAGGGGGAGCTAGTTGCAATAATTCAACTCTAAGCTTTATAGTCCAATGGGCTGCTTATAGTTGCAATGCGCTCTCTCTTGTCCATGGGTGCAAAATGTTATCAACAATGAAAGGGTTAAGGAACACTGAAACTGCAAGAACTTATTAAAGTTTACCTATCTAAACCACAAACTCATCCAAAGGTATTATTAAAGCAAGAAATAATTGATTTTATTGACTTAGGTTTTGTTTTGTACGCTTTATCCGCCATATTGGAAAATTGACCCAATATTGGTTAGGTCGCAGTACACCAATATTTTGCACGTCGGGTTATGTGCTTCAGCCTGTAAAGTCGATAACGATGTGGTATTCGATACAGAATACACTGTTTCAAATTTTAACATAAACATATCAGCGAGAAAAGTGTGTTGAAACATCGTCGTGTTTTTATAGGGTGCATGCAAAGGATAACATCCGTAGGTTGCCATTCAGGTAAATTTTACATGTTTATGAAGTTTATTCATTATTTTCCTCAATTTGTCTTGAACGACGTCTGTTTAGTGAAGCGCACGCTGCGCTGAACTGCACCCATGTTTATGAAGGGGTGCGTATGGACTGCCAGAGCCGCCATAGCAAAAATTATCAAAGGCTCTTGGAGTCCGTTTATATGGACTAAGGTACTCCTATAAATATGAGGTCGATTTACATCGACCTCATATCGTTTAAACGTTATTTTGCAATAGCATCGTTCCGACGTGAATTCATGTCGGAAGCTTTAACGGCATCAAATTCATACAACAGCACAGAATAATCATGCAATAAATTATTAAACATAAAATATAAACATTATTTTACTAATTGCATTAGAAAAATGTTTATACAAACTTACAAGTAATGATAGTCCAGACCTTTAAACACTACCACTGTTCAAATTCCATATTGTTGCCATATAGCAATGTGTAAATTGAAAGTTGCATAATGTTACCTCATTGGTCGGTTATAAATACATTGTTTCTCTATATATAGTATTCGATTTAGACGAAAATAATAATTTACGTGGAATGGCATATTAGTTTTCCATTAAAACTTTGATCTTGCCGTGTGTGTTTATGGACGTTATTAATTATGTTATACTTATTTTTGTATTTCATTAAGAATTAGAACGTGTAGCCCTTTTTGTTAACTGTTTTTAGCAAACGATTCGCGGCTTAATAAGACACGGAAAATAGTTAAAGCGACACTTTCATTTAAAGGTTTAATGTGAACAATATTATATGAAACCTTTTTTGGTATTAATATATTTTATTGACATGTTAAATTCGATACTTGAAAAGGTGTTTAGTCTTTAAAAAGTTGTCGCTGATATTGTTACATGTAATTTCAATAACTGTTAATATGCTTAATGCTGTATAAGAAATTGAATAGTTTCACTGAGTTGTATTCCCGCCTAAAATCCGATATCGTAAAGCGCGCAACGGTTAAGAATAAGGTCTGAATAAGTTTAGGTATTCAGATCCGAATATCAGCAGCTGTGCCAGCTGGGAAGCCCCGTTTTGGCTTTAACAACCGCAAGCGAAACAACATACTTTTTTAAGTCTTGCACTTAGACTCCATGATCACAAGTATAGGTCCCTGCTGTGGCGTATGACACCATAGTGTTATTTAGTATTGGGCGGCACAGTATCTGATCATAACGAGATAATTGGTTTGTGCTGAACACAGGGGCAATAAAACCACAGATCTATCAATAAACAAGATTATTGAGATATCTTTTATTGAACACCGCGATAAAAATGCTCAAACCACGGACTCCAGATTACACGGATAAGAAACGTGGCAACATTCTCAGAATCATCACTGCTATATGTGTAATCACCTAACAATTCGTCTAAAAATAATTTATATATATGAGTTGAAGACGATGTACTGTTGTATAAGTCTGAATAAACTATCTGTCTGCCTCTCTAAATCTAAGCCGTCATCGTCCCAGTGAAAAAAAATCTGATTTTGAATAGTTGGACATGATGCCCTGATGTCAAAATACGAAATGACCAGCGCAACTGTGATTTTCAAGAATCTTTAATAAATTGATAATTTAAGGTAAATAACATTTCATATAATTATACATAATTCCCGCGTTGATAATTAACAGCAAACGATGAATGTTTTTGACACCCTTTTTATTTCAAGTATGCATGCAAAGCCGAATAAAATCGAGAGGGTCCGCTATATACGCTGTTTCATCATAAATTTAACACCCTTTCTGTGTTATAAAAACGAGCTGAAATCGTTAAATTATTAAGATTTATTTATAATAAGCTTTATTGATATGTTTCGTGAACAAAATACTACAATATATTCCATAAAAAATATAATAATCATGGCAAAGGAAATTCAATGGCCGGTTTCTAAACAAAAGCATAATCGCCAAGACCGTAGCATCAGTTCAGTGCGTTAGGAACGCGCGCTACTTTCTTCCGCCTTCATTCCTTAATTACTTTCGTTTTTAAACAATTTTTTTCTATCGTATACATAATTCTATTCTCCTAAGCAAGATGTAATTTTTAAAACTGAACTCCAAATATAAACGCTACACATTGGTATTAAGTACGAACATGTCAACCGTAAATCTAGATTCTAAAACTCCAAAACGGTATAATATTTGCAAAAGTTTAAGTTATAACTCGCCAGGCTGTCGAAATCAGAAGAACGCTACAAATTGGTATTAAGTACAAACATGTCAAAAGTAAATCTAGATTCTAAAACTCCAAAACGGTATGATATTTGCAAAAGTTAAAGTTATATCTCGCCCGGCTGTCGAAATCAGAAGAAAAACTTAATATATATTTATATATCTGTTTACTACGTAACGTTAGCTTTCTAATGATATATAATTTGTCAAAATCGGCCGAGAAATGAAACTATAATTCAACAAAAAACGTGAGTGGGTACATCAAAATGTATAACCTCGGCGCTTCGCTGTACGCTAATTGTACAAGATCGATAGCCACAACACGGTAAAACGCGCGTTGGTAAAACATAAAATGTGTATTTCTTGTGTTTATCTCGCTATAAATCCATTAATAACAACGGGAATATACTAAAACGTATATTTTTTGAAAGAGGAATTAATAAGCAACAAGATAACGTATAAACCAATAAAATCGGATGAATAGTTTTATCATAAGATTGAATTTACTACAGTAAGGGTCAAATACTCGATTCATCTCCTATTAATATACACTCCGTGATACAACTGGTAGTTTTAACACACACACATAGGTTTCATTTAATTAAAGAGTACAGAAAGCTAAAAGTGATGTGGTTTGTTGTACAACAACAATTGGTTATGTGTAACCTATTCAAAAAAATAATTTCGTTCAAGATAATTCAATGTAATTCTATAAACGACAAACACACTTCGTGTGTTGTGTATGTTTATTTTTAAAAATGTACATAAGTGGTTTAAAAGCACAATTTTTACACATTTAAGAGGTAATCGCTCACATTTATGTCTAATTAATGATAATTTTATGCATAGCAAAGATTTAACGAGAAAAACTGAAGTTTAAGTTGAACTCAATTTGCTATATGAAAACGACGGTTGCCGTTTAGACGTAAGCGGGGTAGCTTACGTCTAATTATTTGGACTAGGACTAAGGGGGAGCATGCCCCCCCCCCGACCCCCCTAGAAGGCCTGTTGGTTTCACATTTGGGCATGTTGGCTCAAAAGTTATTGAGAACCCTGTATTCCCAAAATGTTTATCCCAATGGAAGGAGGCAAGCCAAGGATGTGTCCGAAAATTATATATCGAAATATATTCAATCTTTTGGAATAAATTAAATTTAATTATTTATGTGTAAAATAAGTTAACTCAAACTTTCCACGCACTATACATAAATATTTTTACTGCAAAAACCATTAAACGACCACTTATAATCCATAAAAGACAACAAAACTGAGAAAAACTTAACCTTTATTTTCACGTAATGGCGCTTGTTCGAAATGTATACCCTACAGTAAATCCAGAAGGTTACATTACACTTAAACAGTGATATTTTTACTTTTTAGTGATTATTATTATTATTGTTATTATTATTATTATTATTATTATTATTATTATTATTTATTTTATTTTTATTTTTATTTTATTTTTATTATTACAGTTTCTGGACGGCAAGCTATAAAATACGGATTAATTTGAACTTTTCTATGAACTTGGCCAGTAGATGTTATTTAATTTGTACATCATTTATCAGGTGACACTGTTGATCATTTAAACATAACAACGATTATCATCGGCGCAACCAGGCTATAGTGCAATATGGGGATGATTATAATAATAAGGATGATATAAAAGCTGATTTTTTTATTATTTTTTTTTAAAAAGCCAAACGTTATGAGATTGACATTCTCCAAATTATAGGACTTTTTACTCCAGGACTCCAGGGGTCAGTGTTTCGAGCCCTGTTGAGGGCTACTTTTTTTCTTTTTCTTTTTAAATTCTATTCTTGATTTTTTTTCTACGAGCTTTTTAGAGCAAATGTTTACATTTATCAATAGAAAGCATTTAATGACAAACTTCAAAACATGCCAAAATCTGTGAACCCAAATATAATTATAATTCTGGAGAAAACGAGATGATAACGGCAAAATTTGAGAAATGTGTCCTCATTTATCCGTTTTACCGTATGGGAAATAACAAAACCGTATACTTTGTTAGTTGATACAGCCATTATACAAAATATTAAAAAAAAATCACTAAAAAACAAAAACAGTATGTGGTAGCATGGAAAGTGGTAGCAGGGACAGTGTATATTGTTCCTTTTGGTAGATCTTATCATCTTATCAATCATCAAATCAATGATACTGCACTCGATTTTGCCCGCAGAATGGCCGCATTTAGCGCCGCAGATGTGGCCGCAGTGGCCGCAGAATAATGATGTCCGTAATACAACTTTCAAAACTCACATATTTTGAAAAAAGTTCTTTTTTGCATTCCAGATATTCATAACTTGTATTTGCTTACTGTAATGTGCATCAATATAAGTATTAATACTGAATTTATATAAAAGACAGTAAAGAAAATCATTGTGCATACATTGTTTTGTAGAATATATGAACATTTTAATGCTTTAAAAGGTACCTGGTAAAATTGAAAATTGGATAAAAGTTCATTGCAGTTATTTTGTGAATTCATACCATGTTTACAGTTTTTTATTACTTTTTGTTATTTTTACAACTGATACTGTTTAGTCGCGTAAACATGTTACAAGATGCTTTGAAAAATACAAAACAGTAAAACATTAGCTACAAATTGCAATAAAACAGTATTTGTAATCATAAATTAATGAACGTGTGACTATTTTAAATATAAACTTCTTGTGATGAGATATTTATTGTGATTTAAGTAATATTTACTACAATACCGTAATTGGAGTTTTCTGCAGTTGTATGAATGTATATTTTGTAATGCACGGAATATTAAATGTTATAATAGTTCATAGTTTGCATTTCAATGTAATACTTATGGAACACGTTATAAGTTTATTCCGGCATTTTATTTAAAATTTGAATGACTGCTAGTATTTTATGGTACAAGGTGGTAATTAAGACTTGCGCGTTATGCGATAAAAATATAAACAAAGTGAAACTCTAAGTGCGCAAGCTAGATATCATTCTGATAAAACTACAATCGGCGTTAATGTCAACAATTGAAATACATTTAGACCCAGAACAAAACCACATAACGAACACAAATACCAATGAATAAAACATGGATCACCGCCTTGGAATGGTAAGTGCAAAGCATAACATTGGGGTTTTAAAACCAAGGGTACATCACCCTCGCACTTTGCTCAGAAATACTCATAAAACATGTACATGGAAAAAGCATTTAACATCATAGCATCTCAATTGAAATCGAAGTGCATTAAACTAAATTCCGTTTTAATGTAATCACCATATAACTGTTAGTCCTAAACTGTCGTGTGCGATCCAGAGCGATGACCCCTATAACCATTTTTTAAGTGGACGCTGTGATGTCTGCATTGTCATGTATTTTAATGGCAACATGCGTTGACATTAATAAGAATGACTGTCCCGATAGTGTCTCTGGAGTTTAATTTTACTACATATATAACAATGTTGTCATTTTTGAGCGCTAGAGTTACATTGTTCCATCACAATTCTTGAAGTTGATCACTCTATATGGAAGCACGTTTTGATTCCACCCAGAAAAAGTCCCCACACTCGTCTCTTGAAGCCTAAGGCATGTGGCGCATTATAGCTTGTATACATAGGATTTTGCTCAATATCTTAAATAATGTTCTGCAGTATTTACCGTTCGATTGGTGATTTAAATGAATCAGATGTGTATCAAATGAGGATGGGGGTTTGGACTGAACTAACAACTGTCCGAGGTTCGAGTTTCAGTGAGTAAACCCGAAAGTATATAGGGTGGTATATACATAGATAATAATACTATTAATGCAGATACACATATAAATGTGCATACAAATAAGCATAAAAATACTTATTTAATTTCTTAAAATATTTTTTCTACAAGTATATTATCTATTAATTAACAGTTAAGCTTTCATACATGACTGTTAATGTCATATACGTTTAACAGGTTTTATATTTAATCTGACGAGCGAACTCATTGCAATAGTTGGTGAGAAGGTTTTACTTTTTTACAGCAAAGTTATACCTAGCTCTTGCAATAACAACGTCTGACTAACACGAATCTCTTTCCGTGTAAATAACGTTGTAAATAGGTCTCTGACATTGAATACATTCTTCAACAACTCCGCCCAAAGTTATTAACGGTACTTCTTATTACATTCAGCATTTTTTCCCTAGGGTCTGTTATTGCGACGATCACGTGACATCTTTGGTGAATCAGCAGAAAAATAATGCTTAAAAGGTTTGTAAAGTCAAGTGCAACAAGAGATTGCCAAGCAATATGGTCCCAAACCGGTGAATCTCCACCATCAGATTAAAAAAAAAAATTGTTGCCATAGCAACCATAATTCTTGACGTAGGAACAAAATGAAATGACGTGCATAATCACCATATTGCCATCTATCCATGTTTCAAGTTTCACGAAAAAAATATGAAGAACTTTTAAATTATCGCAGGATCCATAAAAGTGTGACGGACTGACGGACTGACGGACAGAGCGCAAACCATAAGTCCCCTCCGTTTCACCGGTATGGGACAACAAATGCATACCACTAAATACGTAGTTCAGAAAAACGCGACTCCTGAAAAATGCACAAAACGAGCGCTATTTCAGAGACCATTATTGATATAAAGGTACAAACTTAAACAAAAAACAGCTTTGAAATTAATATAGGGATAATACGAGTTTTCGAGGGCATGATCATCTGCGGGCGCTCGAAAAATCCGTATTTTGAGAGCGCCTGCAGACGATCATGTCCGAGATAATGTGTATTTTCGCTATTATTGCATAAACAAACCACACATACCAAAATAAATTAAAATAACATTGAAAACAATATCTCTTGTTCATTCGACATCGACAAAATAATTCGATTATTTCAATACAGTTCAAGGTTGTGTTTTACATATGCCTTACTCAGTCATCATCCGAAATGACGAGGCTTTAGCTTCGGATAGGCAGTTTTCGATTTAAAATGTGTTTTACCAGTGGATTAATGAAAAGTTGAAATGCAGCCGCGCAAAGTAAGAAATGAGGAATTATTTTGGAATTTAAAACAGGAACGTTAATGGTACATAAACACTTACATTTACAGCATAGTCTTTGAGTTTGAAAGTGTTGAGTAAATAACCTTAAGGTTCATGTAAAGTGTAAAATGGCGTATTCTTCACATAGGAATACTTCAATAAATATTATGGCAATAAATTCAATTTATAAGTCAATAGCCTCGTAAACACTTGTAGAACATATAAGAAAATGCTAATAAAAAATATGATGCAAAATGTTGCTTTTGAAGAAATATACAGCGCATGCATGAAATTATCAAAATAACAAACGGAGTTAAATTGAACAAATTCCTTTGGTCAAACTATTGTATACACTTAATGTTAGGTACTTCAAATGAAAAGTCCACTCAACACACACCAACAATCCTAAAATAAGCAAAAGAAAAACATAAAAAATGTCAAAAGTTAAAACAATTGGGAACTACTTTAAGTATGGTGGACTTACCAGTGAACATTTATTTTCAAAATTACTTATTTACTCGCAATACAGTACTCATTATAGTCACAAAATGACACAATTACAAAAAATAAACTATATTACCAAAAGGCAAACACTTTGATTGTTCATTTGAAATATATAGGACTCGGAAAGACGACTAATTGGCTACCTTAAAACAAATTACAACATGTTTATGTCACATCTCGAACTCCATACACGTTAGTTAAACATGTGGGGCATAAAACATCCGGTTTCAAGGAAGTCGACATAACAATATTTCAATTAACGATCTAGGCATAATATTTGTGGGATCGGAAAAATGAATTATACAAATGTTGGACACACGTACATATTAAACCAACTGAACACTTACATTTCTATAAAAACCTTGTCATCGATAAAAAAATGCATTTGTTATTGTCTTGTCATGTTTACTTGTTCAGGTAGCCATTATTTGCCGGAAGTATATTCGAAAAATATTTCGTTTCAAAATCGATCATTTATAAATTACTCACGATCCGTTTGTTCTAAAATTTGTATAATTTGTTTATGAGGTAATTTCAAGTAATGTTATAAAGTAAATATTAATATAAGCAATATTTAACAAATTCGCAAATACGAATCAATACACATTTCTGACCAAGATGGACGACCGATGAAATTAAATCGGGAGGAGAGTCAATTATATCAAGATTCAAATAGTGCGTTTCAAGTAAGTGTCATTGTTATGGAGATATTATGAAAATGATATATTTTCATTAATTTTATTTTATAAGATTATAACTCTTATTGATCGCATGCTATGCGCGCGGAAAGTTAGTATTTTTCCAAAATCTATAAATAGCGACTCATGGCATTGACATGTTCATTTTGAAATACGCATAGTGTCTTTGTGGGGCTGTATTGACGCAATTCAATGCTCGTAGTACCTTACATATAACTTGCATATACTGTTGGTTTTTTTATTTGGTGCATTTGTGTTTTTTTTTATGAAATTGAGAATTTGCCATACATTGCAATATTTTTGCTAATAATTACATTATTACTAACATTTGTGAGTGTTTTTTTTTTAATTGTATACATATATGGAATAAAAATGTGATTATTGCAACCATATGTAAATTTCATTAACTTATTTTGGGTATTACTGATCATTTTTATATTTTAAAATTTCATCTATATGGGGTCATTTTGGGATTTAACATGAACCTTAACGTCATTGATGTTGCCAATAAAATAAAGCTGTTGTCAAGAGAGTGCAGATCATCAGATGGTATAATTTGAAAAGTGGATTGAAATAGTCATTGCCATTATCCCTTCATGCATGAGGAAACTGGTGCTTATTAAGTTCCCCATTTATGCTTGGAAAGTCGTCGAAGGCTGGAGAAGGGAAGTAACTGCGCGTGGACCAGATTATGGATATGAAAAACACATAACAGGGCTTGAACAGCGCGTGAATCGTCTTGTTAATACACGATTTCTCCCGTTCAAGCCCTGCTTTTGCCAAGTCTCTGCACCCCGCCAGAGGGCATTATAGATATAGTTTATGCAATAATATTATAATGATTTCATAATACTCGTCAAAAACTGACAATAATTGCACCAATTAAAATATAAAACTTTAAGTTAAAGAAGATGTGTTACGACAGTCCGAAGGCTAACATGGTCAGGAATTAAAAACCTTGATCACAGGTTATTAAGTGCTGAACAATAGAAATTTTATTGATTGCACATCTCTCATTATGACTGGACAAAACATATATGACATCAAAGTACACGGGTGGACGCTCACATAACAAGGGCTTGAATCTCACAAAAGAAATAACTTGGTACAAACATGAAAAGGGACATAAACACAGGTATTTGCTATTTAGGAACATAGATATAATACATAGAATTAAATGACCTATCATACATGTATTTCTTATATATTAAAGAACTGATTGATGCCGTATAAAAATCACATTAGTCAGTCTATTACCGAACAAGTGATCCAAAGCTTATTTTTCATACTTTGTTATTTTATATAAGGGTCAATATACACTTTAAACTCTAATAAATGCTACACAAGGTATTTTATCTGATCATGGCAGGGTAGAGGGTTCTTTACAACATATTAAAAGTTTACCGAAATCGGATATCAAGATGTTTTTTTTTTCAAGACGGCCGCTAAGATGACCGCAAAAACCTATTTATGATCATAAGTTTGTAGAGTATGCACTCAAATTTGATGAGTTTGGTGTATATACCTAGGTTTTAGGGAACAAAGAACACTTTAAGATCAACAGACATGGTATAGTTTTATTGTACTGCAAAGAAATCCAACATTTTGCCCACAATGGCCATCGACACAATACGACTGACAATAAGTCCATAACATTTGACTGAAACGAAATGATTGTTGTGTCAAACACATTAGTTTCGGAGATAATTGAATATTTAGATAAAACTAAGAATTTAAAAATCATGAAATACAATTTATGACATTCAACTTTCCGCTATCGCCAATTCCTAAGAGCGTTAAATTGTCGATGTCGCCCTCTTCCTCCTCAGTAATCCAAATTTTCAGTTTTGCATGGGCCACATGCAGCATTGCAGGGGAGTCCATAGCATACGAAGCTGCACCGAGAACAGTAACAATGGATGATGTTTAGGTGCAGCGTTGTTTTGAGTCATGATTGGAATTAACTGGTCGTTGTCCTGTTTCTATCCCATTTTGTCGGTTTCATATTATGTGTCATCCCCACCCATACAATGATTTGATAATATACGCGTTGGTTATGGAATACTGTTGCATGCGATGATTGTGGCAGTCGCTCAGGAGTTACGAAATTTTTGGCAGTAGCAACTTTCTTTGTGAAGATGTTACGGCGCAGTGATTCTACGGAATAATTGGGTACGCCATCAAACAGATCCACCATCAAACAGTTGTCGAGATTTAATATTTACTCTAGAGACTTGCTTTGAAAGAGGAATGAACTGCACATGACCACATGATAGGGACATGTTTTATTAATTTCCGAAAGACAGACATTTTTTTCTATGCCGAAATTTTTTACAGCAGAATCATTGCCGGAGCAAACATGAACAGCAACTCATTGCATACTTTTAAGTTATTGCCAAAGGTTAAAATTATACTCTTTGAGTTTCTTTGACTGTTTATGTAAGCCAGATAGGAAGTAGATGATCTTATTGTCCCCTTCGGGGTAATGCAGAAGTAAAATGAGCAAATATGTATCCTCACTCGCCAAGGTTGTTGTGATATGACGGGATCGTTTCACTGTTGCTTTAACAATATGAACGTCTGCATCCCGTGGTGATAGACGGACATTGCATCCCTTTTTAGTCAGAGCTGTGCTAATCAGAGTAATCATGCATGCCTTGTTTTTTTTCAACAAGACAGAGAGGTATCATTTTTGCATGAGCATTATATTTCTTTGGTAAAACTCACAATGTTGTATGTTGTCTTTGATAGAAGGACCGCCCTCGCAACCGTCAAACACTTTTCCGTAATTCCTTACAGTGTAGTCGGCATAAGACTCGGCTATTGCGTTATGTATGTTGCCCATTTTCCATGGCAAACGATGGAAACAAGAGCCACCGTCAAGCACATAACATTTTGTTTCAGGAATACAGTTCATCACAGCCTCACTTGGTGCGTCTGCAGCATGATCGCAAATTGATGAAGCGATTTGAAGCTTGTCTGCTTTAAGAAGTATGTTTTGGCTTAAAATATAGAAGGAGGATGGGGTCTCATTTAATATGTATATATTACTATATATAGATAGAAAGTATTCAAGGGAAAGATGTGATTTTGTATAAGTGCAACATTCGGTTTTATAGAGTTACTTTGAAATGCTGGTCTCAATAAGGCTAACGTTCTTAATCATCACGTTGAGTCAGTAGTTTTGCATTTAAGGCTATTGTGTTAGCGACCAATAGGACGCATTGTTGAATTATCTTATTGTGTTCTCTCTCCCCCCCCCCCAGAAACCTAAGTTTATACACCAAAAGCATCAAATTTGAGTGATATTTACATAGTAATCTTCATCAATAGGTTTTGGGGCCATTTTGGACGCCATCTTGAAAAAACAACAACATTCCGGTGGTCTCATTTTGGTTCACTTTTGATATAAAGGACCTCCAACCCTACCAAGATCAGTTAAAATACTGTTTGTGTCAATTTTATTATTTTATTATTATTTTTTTTTGGGGGGGGGGTGATAGTTTTTATTCATATATTGATTCGACTATTCAGGGAAAAATAGTTATACATTACAATATTATTGGTTACACAGAAATTACAAATTTGATCAATACTGAACAAAACTGACAAAAACTGTAATGTCAAAATTCAATTTGTTCGTGGCAGTGAGAGCAATACATCCGTACCTATATATGTTGAGAACATAACCTCGTGTTTCATACACGATTTGGTACACGATGATATCCGTACCCGCGAGGTACACGGACATTTCTGCGGTGACATTGCATACGCTTATTTCATTTTTCCCCCAAGAATAATCGAGCAATAATTATACCGAACGATGGTCCTTATTAGGAACAGCAAGTTAGTCAATCATTAATCTAACAGTTGCTATAACAGAATTACACGAGTCCGCATCACCTTGATTATAGGTGAATGCAACGTTGCCTACGGGTAGTAAGCTTAGAAAATGTTGGTTTGACTGCAAGCGTGCATTCATTTTTAACTGCTCAGCCAAGAGAATAAAATAATGATACGGTTGTGTATTGACGGTAGAGCATGCGTTTTCGCACATACGAACATGGACATATTTTGAAATTACTTGTATCGCTTCACGTTGTTTTGTAGTAAACTAACTGAAAAAACACCCTTAACTTTTATATACCTGTTTAACTGACAGAAGTGTCTTATTACCATAAAGTTTAACGTTATACCGTGAAAGGGTCTTGGCGCGCAGTGGCGGAAATCTAGAATGTTTAGGACTGTTCACATATTTTATAGGGAATCGTTTACAGATTTTTGTCTTTTTTTAAACAAGTATTTTTTACTATTTACTTACACAAATATAAAATAAAAATAAATTATATCTGGAATATTTTTTAATTATAATAATGCGCGTGACGTTTTATCACACGAGCAACTTATTAAGGATAAAATCTGGAATTTAATTTGATCATTTCATGATATTGCTGTGAGTGTGGTTAAGCTACTACACAACCACCCAAGTGAAATGTTGGAAAAACTGCGATGCGTCAGACCGGGTGCAATAGACATATATAACCTCCTCTAGATCGAATCTACACAATTGTCATTGGAAGTAAAGTAGGTTCCATTACTATCAACAACTGTGACGACAGACACGTATACACGGGATCATACCCGGACAATACTCAACTGGCGATTGATATGACAAGCGCCTTCTTACTGACTAAGATCATTACTTACTACATTTCACTAAGTTACAGTACATGATAAACATACAAGAAGTACACAATCTCACTCGGATCTTTCGGCATATCATTTACAAGGCAAATATATGACGACAAAAACGGCACTCCAACTCGTGTTTAACAGAACTTAATTTGTACATTTAAATAAGAAAAACAACGAATTGTTTTAATCCTATATGCTGTATTGGTAGTTATATGCTGCATTTCTCACAATACTTACATACAGGCTTAAATTAATTAAACACACAGTTCCACTTAGAATTCCTTCTATTGATATACCAGAGAATGATAATCTCCGAAAATATCTTAATTGCCACAATTGTTGCTGAACCTGTGGAATGTATACTTACTTATCTTCGTCCAGTGGAATATTTTCTATACTTTTAATAGTTATTCATTTATTTAACACTCAGGATATAACATCTATTTTAAGACATCTTTCGAAAAAAAGAACAACTCATGGGCGGACTAAAATTCAACTTCAACTGTCAAAATATGATCTGGGCATTGTCTATGTCCACATAGACAATAAGTTTTGAATTCAAGAAGTCTGGTTCTCACAGTTGTGATGCAGAAACTGCTAGTCATATTGAAAAATAAGGTAGACTATATACTCGCTCATCAAACACATGAATTGTTTGTTAACACAAGAAAAAGCCCATTCAATCCTGGGTCGACCAGGCAAGATTGTCGGCTGCCATTCGTGTACTGAATTATTTGGTCATCCAACTAGTGAATAGAGCAATATTTATTCATAATGCAATCTACTAGTCATTATGTTTCTGCTTCATGATCAAGACGAAAAAATCGATGATTGAGACTTATATTGGCAAGATATCCATTTTGCAAGAAATTGGTATTACCGTGAGCAACTCGCCCCAATTGGCTTAAAAAAAAACACCGAGGAGTGGTAAAATTGTTTCAAACTTCTACCAGTTAGATACTTGGAGATTTCTGAGCTTCAAATAAGATGTCTACGGTTTTTCAAGCATTATGTTAGGAAAATATATAAATTTAACAGTAATGTTAACATCCCACTGGCAATGTGGTCTTAAAAGTTCATTTGATAAGTTGTGAACATAGTAAATTGACGGTTGTATGACGCTCTCACTATTTGACATTGATAATTTACGTAGTTGATAAGTTTCATCTTTGTAAAAACTATTCATAATGATGACAAATTTTATCACATCGAGTAGTGTTGATAGTAGTTAAGATAACGAAGAAGAACAAAAATGCAATAATCAATACTTTGTGAGTAACAAGAGGCAATAGTACTACGTATTACTGGTCACCAGATATTACGATTTAAGTCAAAGTTTTATTGATATGTCACTTACAAGACTATGCTTGAATTTAACAGCAAGCACGCGATTTGAGTAATTTAAACCCGAAAATGCAAAATCATCTAAGGGTTGATTTTTCGAGTTTCAAGATCTCTTTTTAAAATTATCGTAGATTTACTTTGAACTGACCTAATCCGGATACTTCCCATTTGAAATGGCCAAAGTGGCTAAACAATCCATGACCTTTTTCTAGAGGAACATGGGTTTGTGTGAATTATTTTAAAGAAAATCCCATTTCAACGATTTTATTTTAATATTGCGTTTTCACATACGTTCTAATTAGAACATTAGACGCGTAAGATAAGACAAGAAGTCGACTGAGAAAATTATGAGGTCAGCAAGATATGAGGCTTTCCCGAAGATTCATTTCATCCATGCCTACATCCAGGCGCTACGGACAGAAATACGAAGACGTAACCACCCATTTCTTGCATTTAAGCGACCCATTACTATGGCTTGAATTGTAGGTCACGGCCCCATCCTTGACCGCCTTGCCGTTGCCCAGTGGCTTCAGAATATCAAAATATAGTTTTTAGTAGAAACGCATTAAATAAATACTGATGAAAATATTGATTGTGCTTGTTGGAAATTATAAATGTCATTTGATTGCTACTTTCCACAAGTTTACAGAGAAAACGGAGTAAGGACATTAGAAGGTATTTTAAACAGTTCTGTGACTAAAACACGCATCCTACTGAAGCGATTGTTGGTCTTCACGGTGATAAGCGCCTAGATCAACAACTTGCAGTTAAGTTGTAAGCTGTGCCACGATTGCAGCAAAACCGCGATTATGAAGCTGGCAACACTCATATCATTTTAAATGAATGAAAAAGAGGGCCAAAAGTCGCTCACTTCAGACTCGAAAGTATTAAACAGTTTGGTCAGTAATTGTGATGCAGGTTTCATGAATGTGGCTTCTGACCTTGCATTGTACCCCAAACCATTTTACTTTTCTGAGATGTTATAAGAACAGATGTTCTGATCAAGTGTAATGCTGATTGGTCAAATATTCTGAGCTAAGTTCATGTAGATTGTATTTTTTTAATGACAGCAATTATTGACAACGTTACAATAAAGCCTCGTGAAAAAACCCATCCCAGCCCCTTTCAAGGAACTTCTGTACATTTACCTTAAATGCCAAAACTGGCTTCTCACAATGTAATATTTCTTCAAAATAGTGTGAAATAAAGTATTACACAACCAAATACTCAAAACCCTGACATACAAATACAATGCATCAATCATGCAAAAACTGATCTTTTTGTAAAGTCTGATATATTAAACTTTACTTGATTCAAAAGAATAAGCAACATGCATATGCCTTGTATGTATATACCATCCGTGCAAATACATGCAGGATATATGCTCTTAGTTACTTACCAATAACAGCCTTTTAGAGTGTCCACAAGGCTTCATAATAGCCATACATAGAGAATGTCCTCGCCCCCCCTTGTGGCCTTGGTTTTTAACAGACCGGAATTATTATTAAATTCTGCCCATATATCATTTGAACAAATTTTCTTAGGTATTTTGATAATGAAATGATTACACAAAAATGTGACTTATATAACAAATTTTCACTAAAGCCATATAGGAATGACTGGACCGCCCCACTTGCGGCCATGTGTTTTTTTTCAACGGACCGCAACCACTTCTGCACTCGGCTGCTATATTATGAGAGCAGCTGTTCTGAGTATTATGCAGATTTGGTTATATATATATATATATATATATATATATATATATATATATATATATATATAGAGAGAGAGAGAGAGAGAGAGAGAGAGAGAGAGAGAGAGAGAGAGAGAGAGAGAGAGAGAGAGAGAGAGAGAGAGAGAGAGAGAGAGAATCTGCCGCCGAAATTCGGCGGCAGTCCCCCACTTGAAAAGTATACTTTTTTCCCCTGGGGGGGGGGGGAGATAAATTTCCCCTAAAAAACTTTTTTTTAATAGAAAGATGTGTCTCATGATTATTATATCTCGATTCTATTTCAATTTAATCAATGAGAGAGTAAGTAAAAAAATTCCCCAAAAAGGGAAACGCCGCGAAAATTCCCCCTCCTAAGGGCTGCGGACCCCTTCCCCCAAAGTAGTGTGAGGGCACTATAGTATATATATATATATATATAGATTATATATATATATATACATACGTTATAATACTATTACTCCACTGTTACATAGCTTATCAGCGGAATTGACATTTTTTTCGAACGTTTTGTTCTTATCATGTGTGTTTTATCCCAAATAAATCAGCTAACCATCTTTCAATGGTTACATAAATGAAATGTTGTTACAGTAAATAAAATTTACAACAGCAACTCGTATACTAGGGCATTTATTTTTAATCGATCAATAAAAGTAAATAATATTTTCTTGTGTTATTTTTTGTTTCTTTTAATTATTAATCTTTGTTAAGGTATAGTACATTATTTTGGAAAAAAATCAGAAAATGCATACACGATGCAAACGGCGTATCTGTTTAGAATTATTTATAAGGGTGCAAAAGAAAGTTTGCAAGCCACTGTTTAGCACACACTGCCTCAGTTTTGAGACACGAGAAACTTACTTTTCAGTTAGAAATAGTCTTGTATGTGACCTTACTTCCGTCGTGTTTCTTTCTCTGCACTGATTTTATAAAATCGACCATTTTTAACTGGCTCGCCATTACTTTTGTTTTATTTACATGACAATAAAACACAAACACATGAAGACGCTGCGGCATACAAATCGGGAATCCTCGGACAATTCCGCCATAAGGGCGATCGTCTCTCGGGTGTAAATGGTGGAAGGATATGTCTAACGCCTCTATGCGGAAGATATTACACCGAAAATATAGTTCGGGTTACACACCACTATGTTTGCACTAAATTAAACTATAATATAGATATATAACGACCAATATCTCTAAGGAGTACTATAATAGAATATTTATTCATGTTATTATTTAAAATTAGATATTATTGCATGCACAATATTCACATTTTAATAAAATGTTATGAAAGCCAATAAGTTGTTAATTGAAGTGAAAACAACAACATTATTCAAACTTAAAAGAATCAGTATTTCTTAAATTATATTCATTGCAACATTGCTGATGTTCGGCTGCGGGCGACAATCTTTGAGATTTAATCAATATGTTTATACTTTATACCATAAACAATCGTACAACACTGTACAGTGGTACAGAGGAAACTCTTCAGTGTAATATAAGAAATAGTAAACTCCACGTTGGTCCCAATGGCATTATAGTATATACGGACCATAGCCATACGGCCCTCAGTGGGGCTATTATCAGTATTGAGACACCTGAAAGGTTTAATGGAATGGAATGTGTGGGGAGCTCGATTGAATTTGAAAAACGATTTTTTCTGTACATTTGATGATGGCAACCATACAGTACTACTGACAGATATTGTTTATATTTTATCCTAGTCATTCTAATTCCAGATGTTGTTATCCCGGCCAGGCAACTAGCTTTTTAAAGCCTTAAACAATCCAGTGCCATTAAAATTAGGAACAGTGTAACAATGTTCAGTTTGGTAATATTCATATATTAAGGCAAAACTTTGCCCTTGGAAATGAACTCAATTCAGAATGGCCTCTCAAAATAAGACATACAGTGTATTTGAAATGTTAAAACTGAGCTGTGGTGTTGTTAAAATTTATACCATTTATCTTTTAAGAAGCTTTAAGATACATCTCACAGACATGCCCATGGTTTTGGGTCGGTACTCTTTAGCTGGAAAACAAAAACACTAAATATGGTCGACAGTGGAGGCAACAATTGTAAAACGATAGTTTCCATCCCTGACTGCCATTACTGACATGAAGTAATTTAACTGTAATATGTCTGGAAACAGTGTCAGTCACACTTTTCTTAATATTGATTTATTCATGCATATATATATATATGTATGCCATACAAGTACAGATCATACAATACAGTCAATTTACAACATTTAACAATTGGAAAACAATTATCACAGGTTTTGGATCACAATGCATTGATAGATCACATTTTGAATATCACAGTCAAAGTTAATCATTTAAATTCAGTCACAAGTAACTAGTCAGTGTTTTTGGCAGAGATCTGAAATAACAAGTAGTTACAAGATGTTGAAATCAAGACATGATATATATACCACAGGATGTCCCATGAAAGTTTTGCAACTTATTTCCAATGGGGCCCTATAGATGGGTGGAAAATGTACAAACATGGTGGCATTACTATGCATAAAAATATCATTCATTTAAACTTGAGACTATATAGTCTTGAGATCAAATAGTAATAAGCATATATTATTAGAGAGCACTAGTTACACAATGTATACTACTATCTTGTCATCACATTTAAATGTACGTACAAGTACTGTATTGATGACTTATTTGAACAACAGTAATATATATATATATATATATATATATATATATATATATATATATATATATATATATATATATATATATATATATAAACGATAATATAGATATATAAGGACCAATATCGCCATTAGGGCGATCGTCTCTCGGGTGTATTTGGTGGAAGGATATGTCTAACGCCTCTAGGCAAAAACCAATCACATAAAACATTAATTTAAACAATAATACTAGTTAAAAAAAATAAAATCAGCATTTACTTTCAATGTCTGTGCAAGAAGTTTTCACTTTCTTTTCGAATTCATTAACAGGTAGACAGTTCCAGTCTTTGATCGCTTTATAATAAAAAGTAGTGCTGGTAAAACCATTCACTTGAGGACGTTGAGGTAAATTAAAGTTACCTTTACTATGTCTACTGTTATCACTATGTATATCAGATACTAAACTAAAATTATTATACAAAAGAAGTCATGTAAGAAGGACATTTCTTGTTAACAATTTTATAAACATGGTTGAGTGTTAATTGCTTATCTCTCTTTTGAACATTTAACCAACCAATACTACTGAAATCTTGAACTTTCAAAGATGTTCTAGAGTCATATCCATGGCTAAATTTATTCTGTACAACTTTTAATCTATGTTTTAACTGTTTACTTATACCCTTGTACCATGAAGAGCTAGCATAGTCAAAATGGCATTGAACCAATGAGTTACATAACAATTTTCTTAATTCCATATTTAAACAGTGGCTTTGTCTATACACGAATCTTATTCTTGAGTTTACCTTTTTAATAATATTATTAACAATAGATGTAGCAGAAAAATCAGTGTCGAATATTGAACCAAGGTGTTCAACAGATGATTGAGAAACAATAGTGTGATCATTACATTTTAGATTAAAATTATGAAGTTTAGATAATTTCCTTTTGGAACCAAACACTATACATTCAGTTTTTCCAAGGTGTAAAGACAATTTGTTATCCACTAACCATTTAATACAATTTTCAAGTTCTTTACAAAAAACACTACTGATGATACAAGGATCTTTGTGAGAATAAAGGATGACACTTTCATCAGCATAAAGAATAAGTTTACATAAATACAATAATCAAAAATCACTAATATCCTATATCAGTGTTAAGACATTATGAAATGGAAATGGGTGTGACAAGTAACAAGAACCCTACATATTTACATCACAGAACATCTGGTATCTACAATTACTGGATATAATATGTATGTTGAAAGTTAATATAAAGAGGGCAATACAAAACAATGTGCAAAAGTAGTAATAAAGACAAAACAACCAGTTTACAATGTTAAGATCTATGCAGTTGTTGGAAGTAAGAGAACAATTACCATTCTAAACTTTGAATTTTGCAAGTGTAAATACATGTATGTAAATCAGAGCACAATAATTTGTTTCCCGGTCACTTTGAGCTATATAAGTGCCCAATGTTTACACTCAGTGAATTTGTAAAACCAACTTATATGTGCTAACAAAAATGACATACTGTATTAAAAATCCTTTCAAGATCACATATCACCAGTAAGTATTTAATGAACCTGGTGGTGGAAAGGTAATGGATCAGCCCTGTTTTAGCCTTAAGTGTAAATTGGTTATTCCAATTCTGTGGAGACACCCATAACACCCATAAACCAATTAAGAATACAGTTTTTGTTATGCCCCCGGTAGGGTGGCATATAGCTTTTTAACTGTCCGTCAGTCTGTCTGTCTGTCAGTCTGTCTGTCCGAAAACTTTAACATTTCCTATAACTTTTGCAATTTTGAAGATAGCAACTGGATATTTGGCATACATGTGTATCTCATGGAGCTGCACATTTTGAGTACTGAAAGGTCAAGGGTATCCTTAAAGGTCAAATATACGGCTCCAACGCGGCGCAATAGGGAGCATTATGTTTCTGACAAACACATCTCTTGTTTTTACATAAAAAACCACAGACATTGTTGGAATTTGCCACATATTAGGCATTGTGAATACATTTTTAAACTCAATTTTCCACACAATGAAACAACTTTTTAAAAAGGCACCAACAAATGTTCCTCCATCCCCTTTGCACGCTAAACAAATAATCAGTTTTTAGCTCCACTGGCCAAAGGCCAGCGGGGCTTATGTTATGGTCCTGTGTCAGTCGTGCGTGCGTCCGTGCGTTAACTTATCCTTTACACATCTTCTTCTCCTAAACTACTGGTCCAATTCTGATGAAATTTCTCAGGAATGTTCCTGGGGTGAACCTCTTTCAAATTTGTTCAAATTATGCCCTTGGGGTCATATTTGACCCTGCCCCGGGGGTAACAATCTTGAAAATTGCTTATATAAGGCCTATTTTGTGAAAACTTTAAAAATCTTCTCGTCCATAACCATTGGGCCAAGGACTATCAAATTTGGTATGTAGAAACATCTTATAATCTTCTACCAAATTTGTTCAAATTATGCTCCTGGCGTTAAATTTGACCCTGCCCCGAGGGTCACAAAATTGAATATATGCTTATAAAGTGCTTATTTTGTGAAAACTTAAAAAATCTCCTTGTCCATATCCATTGGGCCTAGGGCTACCAAATTTGGTATGTAGTGACATCTTATAGTCCTCTGCCAAGTTTGTTCAAATTATGCCCCTTCCCCGAGGGTCACAAAATTGAACATATGCTTATATAAGGCCTATTTTGTGAAAACTTCAAAAATCTTCTTGTCCATAACCATCCGGCCTAGGGCTATCAAATTTGGTATGTAGTGGCATCTTATAGTCCTCTACCAAATTTGTTCAACTTTTCTCCCTGGGGTCAAATTTGACCCTGCCCCGGGGGTCACAAAATTGAACATATGCTTATATAATGCCCATTTTGTGAAAACTTAAAAACAATTATTGTCCATAACCATTAGGCCTAAAGCTACACAATTTGGTATGTAGTGACATTGTATAGTCCTCTACTTAGTTTGTTCAAATTATGCCTCAGGGGTCAAATTTGACCCTGCCCTGGGGACCACAAAATCGATTTTATACTTATATAGTGCCTATTTTGTGAACACTTTAAAAATCTCTTGTCCTTAACCATAAGGCATAGAGCTACCAAATTTGGTATGTAGTGACATCTAATAGATTTGTACCAAGTTTGTTCAAATTATGCCCCTTGGCTCAAATTTGACCCTGCCCGGGGGTCACAAAACTGAACATACGCTTATATGGGGCCTATTTTGTGAAAACTTTAAAAATCTTCCTGTCCATAACCATTGGGCCTAGGGATACCAAATTTGGTATGTAGTGACATCTAATAAACCTCTACCAAATTTGTTCAAATAATGCCTCTGGGGTCAACTTTGACTCTGCCCCAGGGGGTCACAAAATTGAATAAACGCTTATAAAGTGCCTATTTTGTGAAATCCTTAAAAATCTTCTTGTCGAAAACCATTCGGACTATGGCTACAAAATTTGGTATGCTGTAACATCTTATTGTCCTCTACCAAGTTTGTTCAACTTATGCCCTTTGGGTCAAATTTGACCCTGACCCGCGGGTCACAAAATTGAACATTATATATGCTTATATCTTGCTTATTTTGTGAAAACTTTTAACATATTCTTGTCCTTAACTCTAGGGCCTAGGGCTATAACATTTTGTATGTAGTGAGGTATAGTAGTCCTCTACAAAGTTTGCTCAAATTATGCCCCTGGGGTTAAATTTGGCCCAGCCCAGGGCGTCACAAAAAGTGTACATGTGCTTAAATAGGGCCTATATTTAAGTATTTGCACATGCCCAGAATATTTGTTTCAGCCTTTTTTTCAGAATTGGAGCGATACAGGGCCATCGTGGCCCTCTTGTTTATAAGAATATGTCAAAATGGGCAAAAGTCAGGGACAATACTGTCTAAACGTCCTTTTAACAACTCTGTTGACATGCGGCTGTAGTATATTTTCTCTGTAAATTTACAGCGGAACACATAATGTCATCATCATAAATGTATAGCTTACATGTATATAAATATGTAACGAGGTCTTACCCGGTATTTATACAAATTAACCTGGATATTTATGAATAACACCATCTCCCTGTAAAGAGAGAAGGCATTTGTTCACCAGTAACATTATGTTCAGTAAATTGCAAGCAACAAACATAAAAAATTCAGTTCCCAATTCATCGAGTTTTTAAAAAGTTCAACTTTGCTTAAGTAATAATGCATCAATGTTGATTCTAAAGAAAAAGAGTAACCATTTATGCCTTAACTGTTCTGCTGTCCAGAAGCAAGAACGTCATACACAAGCTTTACAACATTTATAGTTTTAGTTACTTAACAATCTACCGGTAAAATGAATGTCCATTCTAAGTTTGCAGTAGTATTCTTCCCTCAAATCATACATGTTTCTTGCATAATTGAATGTTCATGTCCATGGATCACATTGTATATAGAAACAAACATTATTTGGAATTATCTTTCACAGTTATTTATTTAATATTAGGTTAATTTTGGGATACACTAAAGCAAATATTAACATTTGTCTCAAAATGAATCATCCTCTGAAGCCCCTGATGGGATTCAAACCCATACCTCTTTCCTCTGGAGAGGAAAGTATTCTATCTTAAAATACAAGGGCATGTAAGAGGAAAACTAGCAATTTCAAAGGGACGTTTTCACATGTAATACATGTATTGAAGTTTTTTTATTAAATACTTTAAATTGATAAGTAAACATTTGAACAAAATACCTCAATAAAAAAAACAATAAAATTAAAAAAAAGAAAGGAAGTCTTCCTTAACATGGCTCGATCCCCTGACCCTTGGAGTAAAAGCCAAGTGCTTAAACCAATGGTCAATCAGTGCTCCCATATAGTCAGTGGTTTATTTTATACTTTATATAAGCAATCCTTGTAATGTCACAAAATCTAACTATAACATAAGAACTCTCCAAATTATGTTTTTCATTATAGACTCTATGCTATATTGATAAAGGAAAACATTGGATATAAAAAGCTGCAATAAAAATACAAGAATAAAATTAAATAACAAGAGGGCTTGAAAGGCCCAAAGTCGCTTATCTGAGATATGTTCATAACAAGATATTTTTGGGACAAATCTTATGACAGTAAATGTGGCCTCTAGAGTGTTAACGAGATTTTACTATAGCCATATAAGGAAAAATGCCCCGCCCCTTGGAAGCCCTTTTTTGTAAGCAAACATAATTATTTTCAAACTCATCCAACATATTATTGAGACCAATCTTCTGACCAAATTTCATGAAGATTGGACAATACATGTGGCCTCTAGAGTGTTAACAAGGTTTTACTAAAGCCATATTAGGAAAAATGCCCCGCCCCTGATGGCCATGTTTTTAAAGCAACCAAAACCATTTTCGAACTCATCCAAGATATCATTGGGACAAATCTTCTAACCAAGTTTCATGATGATCGGAAAATAAATGTGACCTCTAGAGTGTTAACAAGGTTTTACTATAGCCATATTAGGAAAATAGCCCCGCCACTATGGTGGCCATGTTTTCAACCAACTGGCATCATTTTTGAACTCGTCCAAGATATTATTGGGATGAATCTTCTGACCGAGTTTCATAAAGACCGGACTATAAAAGTGGCCTCTAGAGTGTTAACTATATTTTACTATAGCCTTAAATAGCCATATCAGGAAAAATGCCCCGCCCCTTGTCGGCCATGTTATTCAAGCAAACGTAACCATTTTCGAAGTCATCCAAGATATCATTAAGACAAATCTTCTGACCATATTTCATCAAGATTGGAAAATAAATGTGGCCTCTAGAGTGTTAACAAGGTTTTACTATAGCCATAAAAGAAAAATGCCCCACCCCCTGGCGGCCATGTTTTTCAACCAACCGGCATCATTTTCGAACTCGTCCAAGATATTATTAGGATGAATCTTCTGACCAAGTTTCATGAAGATCAAAAATAAATGTGGCCTCTAGAGTGTTAACAAGATATTACTATAGCCATATAAGGAAAAATGCCACGCCCCTTGGCAGCAATGTTTTACAAGCAAACGTAACCATTTTCGAAATCATTCAAGATATCATTAAAACCAACCTACTGACCAAATTTAATAAAAATCTGGAAATAAATGTGGCCTCTAGAGTGTTAACAAGATTTACTATAGCCATATAAGGAAAAATGCCCCGCCCCCTGGCGGCCATGTTTTTCAACCAACCGGCATCAGGTCCAAACTCGTCCAAGATATTATTGGGATGAATTTTCTGACCAAGTTTCATGAAGATCAGACAATAAATGTGGCCTCTAGAGTGTTAACAAGATTTTACTATAGCCATATATAACAATATAAGGAAAAATGCCCCTCCCCTTGGCAGCCATGTTTTTCAAGCGAACGTAACCATTTTCGAACTCATCTAAGATATCATTGAAACCAATCTTCTGACCGAATTTCATGAAGATTGAACAATAAATGTGGCCTCTGGAGAGTGAACAAGGCAAATGTTGACGTCGCACAACGGACAACGCACGACGGACAAAAGGCGATCACAAAAGCTCACCATGAGCACGTTGTGCTCAGGTGAGCTAAAATACAAAAGTAACCCTCAAATGGGCTGGAACCATTGACCCCTGATAAAAGTCGACCGTTTAGATCACTCGGCCATCCATGCTCATACAATGAGTGATGTGTTTTATACTTTATCAAGTGTATGTAAGCAATCCTCGGTTTTCCCGCAATCCTCGTAGTGTCTCAAAATATAACGAAAACAGTCGATTTAATTTTTAAATTTACTCGATGTCAATACTATAAGTACTTCTATGTCAATAATGGAATCTTTAAATTTTAACAAGTTTTTAAGTACGTTGTGGAAATTCACAGATCTACATTAAAATATTACTTAAAGAATGTTATCTTGAAAAAGACGAGCTAAAAACACACATTTTAATTTTTCCTCTTTACGAGGGGGCCGCCATCTTGTTTTCTAAAGTAGTTCCAAATCCAATATGACGGCCGCCTTCGTACATCAGAGAGACGGTGTGGTGTAGCCCACTATCCGAAGTGTTCAGATTGAAATCCAATATGACGGCCGCCTTAGTACATCAGAGAGACGGTGTGGTGTAGCCCACTGTCCGAAGTGTTCAGATTGTGCGGCATACGTAACAAAAAGAAACGCGCTTTCGGGATAGAGACTGCCGGTCAGGACGGCACAGATTGTGATGGTCATATGAAAAACAAGCAAGCAGCAAGTTTTCGCATTACATTATGATTCAAGTGGATTCATTGATTGCAAACCGGATTTCAATATATCTAACAGACTAAACATGTGCCTAGTCATGTTATCAGAATGGTAAGCGGGTGGTATACGTGCAACTTGTTTATTATATGTGTATTTCGGCTGCCATTTAAAATGTGCTTGAAGGAAAAAGTTTTTCCATAGTGCCTCACAAGAGATGAACTAATAGCAAAAATTATATGCTTGAAGTAGGGCGATTTGGGTTTTATCGAATTTGATGTCAAATGTTTTCACCATAAGCGTATATCTATTCTCAACAATGCAGCAGGGAGTCCGTTGTGTCACAATTGGTCTTGATCGTGGGCCAAAATGAATTGATACCGTTCTGACTGAGGAGTAAACTAGGTCGGGAACCACATTTAATACATAGATGGTGATGTCATTCTGTTTTTTTCCGGTGTGGACACAATGACGGGAACCAGTAATGTTTACACGAATTTAAATGCATGTATAAATAAACGGCTTATACGCATTGAAAGCACACGATGCGTTATCAATCTGAACGCTTCGGACAGTGGGCTACACCAAACCGTCTCTCTGATGTACGAAGGCGGCCGTCATATTGGATTTGGAACTGTTATCTGTTATCTTTTTGTTTTCTCCACCAGTATAGGTGAACCGTCACGATAGCTCGTCAAGTCAAGTGTATCTTTTCCAACTCCACCAGTTTTCACATATATTCTTAACACTTTTCTTCATACTCTTCTTATTATTATTATGTTAGGGAGGGTCTTGGATGCAGTTTTGTTAACATGGGGGTTTAGTTTTAGGGGTTTTATCAGACAACTTTAAATGTTTATACCGTCCATTACGTAGGGAGAATATGGGTCTTTTACATTGAAACTCAACACCTTCTAGCCTCTCTGCCTACATTCGATCACATTTGTAGAGTGAAGTACAGTCGATGATTATGTTAACCCGTTCTTCTAAAGAGTGATCATCATATAGCTTTGTAGCTTTACATGAAAGGAGGTTAAATTCATATTTAATATCACTCAGGATTGGTTTTTGCACTATATCTAGGACAGTGCACTCGAGCAGGAAGTGTAACATCGTCTTCTCTGCACAGTTGCATATGCGACAAGTTGGGTCAACCGAACGTTTTGTTGAAACGCGCTCTGGTGCTCTGAAGATCGTATGTTCCTGTCATCAAGTTTAGCTTTACTAGGGCTCTATTGGCATCCCAAGATGATCTTGCAGGTATCTGTAGCAGAGGGTTGGGTCTTCCTATGGCTACGTGTTGCAAATTTAGATGTCGTAGTTTACTCGTGTTCAATGCTTTGGTAAGTATCAGGTCTTGCCAATGTCTATAGATAGCAGTTTTAACTTTCTTTTTCAAGATTGGTTTTTCCACAGGGGTTTCTAATTTTTCTTCTGGATTCCGTAGATCATATTTTCCAAACAGTTTGTGTACTTCTTTAAACCAACATGCACTTTTTGCAGATTTTACACTAACTTTGCGTAGGGCTAAACGCCTTTCAACCGCATCATCTTTCTGTAGACACACTGAGTTGAAGGTAACAATGGCACTTTTATGGATCATAGCCCCAATTGGAAGAAGTCCACTCAACAAGTAAATGGCTACATAAGGGGTGTTTATGTGAAGCATAAACAGTTGCTTAATAAACCGTTTTTGCGCCATCTCTAACTTGTACAGAATGCCTCGATTTGGCAGTACGATTTCCAACCCATACATCAAGATGGGACTGACAAACATTTTAAATAGCGTGCAGTGCTGATCGTGCATCTAGGCCTCCTACGCCATGGTCCACTTGACATGAAGCTATTAACAGCCCGTCTTGCCTTTTGGATGTTATTTTTAACATTATGTTCGGCGGTTTCTTTCAGTATGGTTGCTCGCAACAGTCCCAGATGTGCACTACATGAAGACTTTGTGATTATATTGTCATATATTGAAAAGTCATTATCTTCATGTTTTGTTTTCCCAGATGGGAGTGCTAAAAGAGCTTCAGGTTTCTTTGGCTGCAGAACATATATTCGCATTTTGAAAAGTCCTCCGCCATGCTTATAAGAATTTCGACATCTGATGGGGATTTGGCAGTAATAGTAATATCATATCTGCACACGCACTTGCATTGCACTTAATAGTTCCTTTCGAGCACCCGAGATCTGCGGATTCAAAGCGCTGTAAAAGGGGGTCTATATAGACTTTATATAGTTCTGTACTGAGTACCCTTCCCTGACGCACTCCTTGATTTATGTTGGGAGGCTCTGACAACTCCCCGTTCCATTTGACTACACTTCTTGCATCTGTATGGATACTCTGTATGATTGACCAGTGCCTATCAGTTATTCCAGCATGATATACCCTTCGAAGTAGGTGGCTATGATCAACAACATCGAAGGCGGCTTTTGCATCAAGTAAGATTAGGTTTAGAGGCTCACCGCCATCCTTGCCTTCTCTTGTTACTTCCTCCACCATCAGAGCGGCGTGCAGCGGCGAGGTGTTCGGTGTGAAGCCTCGCTGGTATGGGCTCTGTTGTTCGCTGAGAGTAGGTGCAATTCGGTTTCTGATCACCAGTTCTAGTATCTTCCGTGTAACTGGTAGGACTGTGATTCCCCGGAAATTACATACATCAGAGCAATCTTCCTTGTTTTTGAAAGCAGGTGTTAATAATCCAATCATAAGGCACGTTGGGATTGCCCCTAGTTTCAGAATAGAGTTCAGTAAGTGTAACAGTACATTGTGTAGTTTTTACCCCCTTTTACGATACTTTCGATTGTCAGCCCTTAGAAGTCGGCAGATTTACCCTTATTAATGCTTTTCATCGCTTTTTTAAGTTCTTCTTCTGTTATTATAATAACATCTCGATCCTTCACTAAGTCCTTGATATGTAATAGTTTATTATGAACAGGTTCATGATATATGCTGTCGAACTGTGTATTCTCCGTTTTTGTTGCAAGAGAGGAAAAATGCGTCTGAAACCGCGCAGAATTTCATTTATACCAGTGTGCTGCACCCTATTGACATTTAGATCATCAATGTAAAATGATTTTGTTTTGCGTTGTCTATTAATTAGCCTATAAAAGTGGTAATTTATCGCCGCTATGTGCATTCATAATATTCTCTCGGTCTTGTGTGATTCGTCGTGCATGTTCACGTCTGATTGAACTGCGATATTGTCTTTTAAGTTTCTTCATTTCTGTAAATAGATTGTTTTCAAGGTCTCTTGGTTTTCCTGCTTCTGCCCATAACTTGAATGCAGAACATAGTTCTTTTAAGGCACATCCTATTCGGTATTGACTGCCGGCCCGCTCAATACTCAATACTCAATGGACCGGTCAATATGCCAAACTGACCTTGTAGGATGACCTTTCACCACTCAAAATATGCAGCTCCATGAGATACACATGCATGCCAAATATCAAGTTGCTATCTTTAATGTTGCAAAAGTTATCAGCAAGGTTGAAGTTTTCGGACGGAAGGACAGACTGACAGAGAGACGGACTGACGGACAGTTTAAAAACTATATGCCACCCTACCGGGAGCATAAAAAACTGTATTCGTAATTTGTTTATAGGTGTTATTGGTGTCTCCACAGTATTGGAATAACCAATTTACATGTAAGGCTAAAACAGGGCTGATCCATTATATCCACCAACAGGTTCATTCAAATACTTACTGGTGATATGTGATCTTGAAAGGATTTTTGATATGTCATTTTTGTTAGCACATATAAGTTTGTTTTACAAATTTTACTGAGTGTCAACTTTGGGCAACTATATAGCTCAAAGTGACCTGGAACATTTTTCTTATGTTCTGATTTACATACATGTATTAACACTTTAAAAAATCAAAGTTTAGAATGGTAATTCTCTCATTGCCAACAACTGCATAGATCTTAACATTGTAAACTGGTTGTTAGCTCGACGATTATATATGAAATATATATATAGTGGAGCTATCCTACTCAACCCGGCGTCGGCGTTAGCGTGAGCGTGCAAATTTTAAAGTTTGCGTACCACCCCAGATATTTTCTATGTCCCTTGACATATTGCTTTCATATTTTGCATACTTCTTTACCAACATGACTCCAACCTATAAACAAGAGCAGACAACTGCATCAAGCATTTTGTAAGAATTATGACCCTTTTTCGACTTACAATATGCATATTATTGATAACTCTATGTTAAAGTTTGCGTACCACCTTAAATATTTTCAATGTCCCTTGACATATTGCTTTTATATTATGCATACTTCTTAACCAACATGACCCCAACCTATAAACAAGAGCAGACAACTGTATCAAGCATTTTGTAAGAATTATGGACTTTTTTCACTTAGATTTTCTATGTTTAAGTTTACGTACCACCTCAAATATTTCTGTGTCCCTTCATATATTGCTTTTATATTTTGCATACTTCTTTACCAACATGACCGCAACCTATTCACAAGAGCAGACAACTATATCAAGCATTTTGTAGGAATTATGGCCCTTTTTTGTCTTTGTAACTTTGAATATTTGTTAAATTTTATGTTTAGATCCACTTTACTTCGTAAGTATTAAGGCTATTGCTTTCAAACTTCAAAAACTTTCTTACTATCATGATGTTACTGTACCTGGAAAGTTGAATTTGACCTTGACCTTTGAATGACCTTGACCCTCAAGGTCAAATTAATAAAATTTTGCTTAAATTGCCATAACTTCTTTATTTAAGATCAAATTTAATTCATACTTTGACAAAACTACACATACCTGACATACCACAATGGACTCCACCCAAACTATCCCCCACGCCCCACCCCAGAATCTCCCTCCCCCCCATTTTTTTTCTTTTATTTGAAAGATCATCTATTAAATGACCACACACACACATTATACCCCTCTTTCCATGATGGCTTACGTTATACTGTCAAGCTCTCGAATAGTCGAGCGCGCTGTCCTCTGAAAGCTCTTGTTTTGTCTTTATTGCTACATTTGTATATTCTTTTGTATTGCTCTCTTTATATTAACTTTCAACATATATATCCAGTTATTGTAGATCTCAGATGCTCTGTGATGTAAATGTGTATGGTTCTTGTTACTTGTCACAACCATATCCATTATGCAATGCCTTTAACACTGACATAGATATTAGTGTTTTTTTTTAGTTATGTTTCTAAAGAACAGTATGTTGCCAGACATATTACAGTAAAATTACTTCATATCAGTAATGGCAGTCAGGGTGGCAAACTTACTTTTTACAATTGTTCCCTGCACGGTCGACAATATTTAGTGTTTTGGTTTTCCAGCTAAAGAGTACCGGCCCAAAACCATGGGCATGTCTGTGATATGTATCTTAAATTTTCTTAAAAGAAAAATAATATATATTTAAACAACACCACTGCTAAGTTTTAACATTTCCAATACAGTATGTCTTATTTTGAGAGGCCATTCTGAATCTCCAAGGGCAAAGTTATGCCTTAATAAATTAATATTACCAAACTGAACATGGTTACACTGTCGCAGAACATCCGCCATGTTGTAATTAATGTAATTAAAAAAAATACTGGTTCTTCTAAGTTTGAATAATGTTGTTGTTTTCACTTCAAGAAACAACTATTTAGCTTTCTAAAAGATTTAATTAACATTTGAATATTTTGTATGTAATGACAACTAGTGTTTAATAATAACAGAAATAAATATTCTACTATACTACTCCTCAGAGATATTGGTCCTTTTATAACTATATTATCGTTAATTTAGTGCAAATTTAGTGGTGTGTAACCCAAACTATATTTTCGGTGTAATTTCTTCCGCCTAGAGGCGTTAGACATATCCTTCTACCAAATACACCCGAGAGACGATCGCCGTTATGGCGGAATTGTCCGAGGGTTCTCGATTGGATGCGTAATCCGAATTTAGCCAGGAGTTTTTTTACTCAACAAAATTTTAACTCATGCGTACTTTCTATTTTTTATGCGTATTTTGCGAAAATACGCATCTTATCTGGCCCTCTGATTGTTGGTACCAAACTGAATATTCTATGATAGTCTTCACAAAGAAACATTATTTATAAGCACGAAATACCCGTTTTGAAACTGAAACTTGTTTATGTGCTAAAAAGCCTATTTCTACATTTAATCATATTCAATGGCTTTGTACATAATCTATATAAATAAAACTATATAAATGAAAAAATAATAAAGTTACTAGAATTTAATAATTATAATAAGAATTATATAAAACTAAAATATTTCATATCCCAACATCTTAAAACTAATTAAAGGGGCCTTTTCACGGTTGGGTAAATTGACAAAATTGAAAGAAGTTGTTTCAAATTTTCGTTTTAGTTATGAAATTTGTGAGGAAATAGTAATACTGAACATTAATCATGCTCTAAAAAGCAATTATATGCATTTTTTTACGATTTAGAAACCTGAAAATTATAAATCGTTGCAACGCAAAACAAATTAATAATTTGGAGAGTTCTGTTGTCGTTATATTTTGTGAAACTACGATGATTGCTTATATAAGGCATAAAATACCACTGACATTGTATCTGGAAGGATGGTCGAGTGTTCTAAGTGGGAGACGTTTTACTCCAGGACTCAGGGGTCAGTGGTTCGAGCCCTGCTGAGGGTTACCTTATTTTCTTCGTTAAATTGTATTCTTGATTTTTTACTGGAGCTTTTTAGATCAAATGTTTACTTTTATCAAAATAAAGCATTTTATGACAGACTTCAAAACATGCCAAAATCTGTGAAAAGGCCCCTTTAAGATATAGAATAATAATATAGATGTAAATACAGAAAACTATTAATCTTCTAGTTTACAGTCACAAATGTCACTATTTTTAAAGTTCATTGACTTGTTAAAGACTCTTTCTCATTGTTTTAAAAAGAAATACCCGTTAAAATTGATAATATATGCACATAGTATTAAACGGACCATATGCTTATTGCTGAACGAATGTAGACCATCGAAATAACTTGTTTGTTTTCTCTCTCGATTTAACTAACAAACTCATGGGTGTAAGTCATAAAACGTTACTTATCTCACAAAAGAACATCGCAACTACACAAAATCCGACGAATTCCACGTGTCATGTTTCTCTTATGAATTGCACAAAGACTTTCGTAAACAAACATTTTAATTTCGAACTGACTGTTTATAAAACGCAATATCATCGGGAAGGCCACTGTACTACACCAAATCCACAGATACAGTGGCAATCAGATAATGGGTTTCAAACATAAACACAGTAGACGACACATATACACAAAACAAAATTATATTGTCGTTATGTGTATTAAATGAAGCGGAACATGTGCCGAATCTTTGTTTTAAGGTTGTTTTTCTCGGTAAGTCACGTATTCATGGTGATATCCACGAGCTTGTGTGAAAAATAGACAAAAAGACAGGTGATCTTTTAGCAATGGACATTAAGTGTATTTCATACCTTGTGTCTACATACTCAATATGAACGTTTTATTTCAAACTGTATCATCTTGTTAAGATCATCATAGATCTTTGGTATAAACCTGAACCAACCATCCAAGAAGAATTGGAGTCATGGGGTGTGGTCAGGGAAAAAGGGATCGCTCTATGGAGCTCTATAGAGCGGTACGTTCTGAAGAAAACGCGTTTTGCCACCACCACATAATCCTACTTTGCAGAACTTGTCCCAATGAACTTCAGAGTTTAACATGAGCTCAGTGAACAATATGTAACTGATTCATACAACAGTAGATAATTTGTATTTTGTATTTACCTTTTATTTGTTTGTTACGTAGCTTCATATCCATATATTATAAATGGTATACATGTTTATTGACTAGTATGTAATAAAGTCCCTTGAACATATCGTTCAGCTTAGGTTTCGCTATCGAAGAGGTACATAAAATCTATGCATGTCATAATACCGTCACAATTAGACATTTCAAACACACACACACACACACAACACACACACACACACACACACACACACACACACACACACACACACACACACACACACACACACACACACACACACACACACACACACAGACACACACACACACACACACCACACACACACACACACACACACACACACACACACACACACACACACACACACACACCACACACACACACACACACACACACACACACACACACACCACACCCACCCACCCACCCACCCACCCACCCACACACACACACACACACACACACACACACACACACACACACACACATCACACCACACCACACACCACACACACACACACACACACCACACACACACACACACACACACACACACACACACACACACACACACACACACCACACACACACACCACACACACACACACACACACACACACACACACACACACACACACACACACACACACACACACACAAACACAATCAAAGCACTGAAGGCACTGAAGATGTTCGCTTTTGCATGATTTAACACGCAATTCATTTTTCAAAATCAATCGAAAGTTTGAAATGAACACACGCCATTCAACTTTATAAAGTGTGTGTCCTAGCGCACGGGTCGAGTTTTGTGTGCACTTTTTAGCATCCTTATTATTTCATAGAAATAACTTAGACAAAATAAAAACAACATGCTTTTTGGACGTTCTGAAAGCATAGACAGTATGATGAAAATGGTAATGAGAGTTTAATATAAAGAAAATTTGCAGTCACCATCATATTAAAGGAATATTTTTTCTAATATCAAATAACTATCTCACCAAGAATATAAATTCATAATGAAAGTTTCGTGTACAAAACTTTTGATTTTTGACACCATATACAAATTCAATATATACAATAATCTTCGTATCTTGTATATGGAGGAATAAAAGTATATAAACATTGCTGTTTATGCTTTACGTGTTACCCGAGCAGTTCACACGGTGTCAACAACGTTGACATAAACATAGGTATTGAGCACTAATGCGCTTTTAGGCGTAGCTGTTTTACTCAGTTTTCATCTTAGTGACTTTTAATGCCAACAGACACGCATGAATATTTTCGAATATTTAATAAGCTGATTCGAGATACAACCTCTGAATTTTTGCTACATCACTGCGTATGTGCTCAATTCAAAGGATGGTAGCACTGTTCGGTGTAAGGAATTCCGGACTACTCTCTGGATGCTCGAACGACACAAATTGTGGCCCTGTTACAATTACGCGTTACAATCCATCTCGCAGAATTTCACTTTCGCCTCCAAGATGAGAAAACAATCATTAGCGAAATAGTATAGTTTCACGATAAGAGAAAATCGTTTAATTATCATACCACAATGTTTGCCGTACTTGGTCAGTACGTCTGGAAATCATTCCTTAATGTGTGGATAGGCTGCCATTATTAACAAGTTTGCTATTTTGAATTCAATTTTGTATCAAAAAGCATTGTTCTTAAATGTGGCATTTTCCATTCGCAATGAGATTTGTAATGACCCTCGTCATGCGAAAATGGGTCTTATTCCATATGCGCCCATCATATAAATAGCCCACTCAGCTATCTCTCCTTCTGGTAAGGAGAAACATAACATATTGGAGTGATTTTATAGCGAACAGCATCGCCTATGGCATGACTGCGCAAATGCACATGTTTGGTTTAACAAACGCTTGCCGAAACGCATAAGACCCATTACGCATGACGGCGCTATTGACGTGTGATTTAAATGTGTCGAAAGAAAACTGCGTATAAATCAAATATCAACATACGATATATTTCGATAGTGGAGAAAGATACTCATAACAAGGCATATGAGGACACATATGTAGTGCTCTTCCGTAGTATAGTTCTTTATCTACTTAGACAATGCTAACACACATTTCATGCGGTGAATATGCAACTTACAAGTGAAAAACACAACACAATACTTAAAATTTTGTTTAATTGTATTTATTTATTTAGGAAAGTAAATTGCAAACTTTATTTAAAAGTCAACGTATACGCCGACTACATTTTTAAAAGATATTTATTGTTATAAATATATTTAATATAATATATTTAGTTGTTTTCGGTTTTAGCGATTATAAAGCATTTTCGAGGTTGCCTAAAGTATGCCTGTAGTAATTGATGAACTCATATCCAACTTTCTATGTATTGAGAACTGTGAATATAAACAAGCTAAACATTCTATTAACCTTTTACTTTTGCGTTGCTCGCACCCGTAAATACAAAATATCGCCGCTATTTGTTGAAAACCAAAGAACGTTTTCCAGAAATACCCGCTGTAGTAGCATGAACGAGGTTACGAAACAGGTAATTCGTATTATTATTATAAATTGTTTGTTATATTCGGGTTTAGCGATTATGAAAACATTTTTTTTTGTTTTTGTCTATCGTATCGCTGAAGTAATTGTTGAACTTATATTCAACGTTTTATACATTGAGAATATAAATAAGCATTAATTTTTTCCCGACCCTATTACTAGCCTCCATTTACGACCTGTACTACGTCATTGAGGTGTATGTGAGAGCGTAACCTATTGCGTTGTTATCGCCCGTGGACTTTCCTTTGTTTATCGGCAGACGCATTTATTAATAGCCTAATATTATGAATGGACTGAGCAAAAATACTACGTCATGAAGATGCTGCAGAAAGTGGACTATTTTATTCATTCATAAACAATCTCCTCCGCGACACGTACAATACGATCATTGTTTATTGATTCTTTTCTATAAAAAACCGTTCGAAACTATTGCATTTAACACGATATTAATATCATGTTTCCATTTGTGAATGAATATAATTGGAGAACTCAAACCTCTTGCATAAATTATACAACTCTTTCTCGCGCGGATACGCGTAGAAAGCGGGTATTGGGCTCCTAGTAGCTTAGGCGTATCGACCTGAATTTTAGACTAACCACCTAAGACGGTCGCTATGCGACCATCTAAAAACAATTGAAATGTCATGATAGAAACAACAGTTTCGACTTCCGATAAAAAACAGCAACTTTAAAACAATAATTGACAGCTTAAATGATCATAATATTGAATAGAGTAAACAACACAATTTACAATAAGATTATAAGATTGATCTACAAACAGTTTTACAATTGAACAGTTGAGTATTATTTTACATTTTGTATTAACATGCATTTTCCTTGCTAAGCAAATACTTTTCTTCATCTCGCTTATTGAACGTAATAAATCCATTCACTTGCATACACATATATACTTAATTTCTACAATAAGAATATTAATATGATTCATATTATTTATTCTGCTTTTCCATAATAACATTGTTTTACAGGAAATGGCAAATATAAGCGCATTATTTGTAATCTTCAATATTCAATCACAAAGTTTACAATTATCTTGCAAACAAAAAATCAATTAATATAGTTTCTTGATTTTTATTACAAATGGAACATAAATTTTCATTAACAATGTTCATTTTATATAACACATATTTGGTTCCTAAGATTCTGTAAAAAAATCTTTTCTGGAGCCACTTAGTGTATGTATCTCTAGTTATATTAAAATCAAGTGTTTCTACTATTGTCCATTCCGTGTTATCAAAAAGTATTTTCCATTTTGAATAGCAAGTGCTTTTATCGGTATTATAATTTAAACAATTATAAACAAGTTTGGTTTGATACCCCAATACTATGTTACTCAAGTAAAATTATATCATGTGCATTTAATATTTTGTTTATTTTCGTAACTGAGATTCCAGACAAGCTGATTAATGCCGTACGGTTCTGATTAAACCTTCATAAAACATGAAAATAATGTTAACACCAATAAAAATGTCGACTATAAATTGAAAAAAACACCCTCCATAAAAGCAAACAAAGCCTCTTTCATATCAAATCCCCATATCATACATAATTCGATCTTAAATTGTGGTCATAAAATAAATGGTATCTTCAATCTTACTGACATTTTTTAATAATTTAATCAATATAAAATCTAAGGACATCTATGCAAACCCAGTTTTGACATTTTTCATATGTTTTTTAAATGTGTGCAATTTTTTAATTCAACATTTTCATATCATCAAACATAGAACATAACGTTTGGAAACAGTTTTTATTAAAGATACATTTTCCCTTAACCATGTAATTTTCATTGTTAGTTCAAACGCATATATAATAGTGATGGTTATTGGTCCATAATCATATGCTTTAATAGAAAAGTATTTGCTGGTCCATATCATACTACACAATTAGAAAACAGGCTGTTAATATGTTTAAATACTCTGTCTTCTGGATTGGTAAGAGCTACAAACATATGAGTAAAGGGATGTTCAGGTTTTTCTGTTCTAAACGTTTATGACATAGTTCAGCTTTTCCAGTTTATTGAAGAAGTTTGTGCAAATAATATTATTCAAATCAACATTAAATTATATATATCATAAAACCGTAGTTTTGTTGTGCCTCAGACTAGTTCATACTTAGGTGTTATTGATTGTGTGCTGAATGTTTTGAGTAAATCAATATAAATCATATTTATATTTTAACCCAGAACATGAGGCAAAGTTATTATAAAGACAAAGGCTTAGACTACCGTTGAGGGAAACTTTGAGTACGAGAGGTATAAACAGCAAAACTGAGAAAATATTTTTATTCAATTTTATATCATTAACTTCATAATTTCAGCACAGAGAATAAAAAATAGGAATTTATTGGGTTTACTTGACGGCAACCACTTTCTTTTAAAATAAACCCTAATACAAACCCATCGTTTTGGATTGGTGTCCAGTTACTGGGCAGGAAAACGTTTTGTTTATATAAAGACAAATCAAGGTATTTAAGGCCTTTTTAAACTCGAGTCCAGTGTGATTGCTATCTTTTATATTACATAATGTCATGTAATAGGTCTTGTATTCTCACTTAATGATATACATAGTAATTTTAAATTTGTTAGCAAGAGTCATCATGTGGCAATGAAAACAGACTTTGCATACATTTTATTGTGTAAACTTGGACAGCTTCTTTAAACACCGCAGTTGTCAAGAAAGCCGCTGACCATCATCGGCTGAAATGAAAGGTATATTTATACTAGGGGCATAAGGATGAAATTTACAAACACATTTAAGGGTTTTCGCCTTTTTCAGTCCATTTTGCCTTAGCCCTTGTGGACGCCCCTTTCAGTTTCATGTTCGAGATGTTAGAAGTTCTTTATTGCTTTCAAAATATTATCTTTGTTCTTTGTGGATTTGAAGCGTGGATACGATATGGTTTTAACTTTGATTTCCATTTATAAGTTTCTAAGAATAATTGATCATTAATAGCAACCTGCATGAAGTCATTTTTTATGGAATTAAAATATTTAATATTATAGCCAGGTTAGATATATTGGTGCTTAATTTCGTCAATTATTTGTTTTATACATTGAATATATTTTCGGTCATAAAGTAAGGATTATTGAATTTCAACAGCACTTTTACAGGTTCTATTTTGCTAAAATTTAATTCTAAAGTAATAGGGGTAGTGGTCTGATCTGACAAAATTAGTGGTTAAAATACAGTACATTATAATGATTACGAAGAACATAAAAGAAGTAGACTATATGTTACATAGATTATCTCCTCTTAATCGGAATCTTACAAAGTGCGGTGTTTGCATTGAACAAAGGTTCTGAATCTAGGCTGTTACCGCGGCGGTCACTTTTCGGGGGGGAATGCCTGTCTGTGACATCGATATATGTCGTATGAATGCTGCCATTAATCTATTTATTCATTTGGTCACCGTGAACTTATTAAATCGCCCTTCAATACACGATATACACATGTTGTTTTTCTATCAACAGTGTAATTCTGGCGATGCAAATAAGCTGATTCATTTTTTGCCCAAATATTCAAGTGTAATTATTATGTATTATATCGTTAACTGGCTGAAAAATTATCTTTATCATATTGAATTCTCCACCAATACATCTTTTAGCGTTTCATTGTGAAATGTTGATTATGCGTATCCAATATTAAAATTAATGTAAA